>NW_027420822.1:0-26390 GCF_009905375.1 Apium graveolens | reverse complement strand
GAGCCAAAATGTGGACCAAAATTGACGTATGAAAGTGGTACCAAGAGATGGTTAAAGGATGTCAAATTGGATGTTTATGATGTTAACATGTTAATTCTACCAATATATGGTTGAAAGTGAGTCTTATAAGGTGCAAAATTACTCTAATATGGTTTAAAGTGACTTACATGGTGATTAGAGCCAAAATGTGGACCAAAATTGACTCGTATGAAAGTGGTACCAAGAGTGGTTAAAGGATGTCAAATTGGATGTTTATGATGTTAACATGTTAATTCTACCAATATATGGTTGAAAGTGAGTCTTATAAGGTGCAAAATTACTCTAATATGGTTTAAAGTGACTTACATGGTAGATTAGAGCCAAAATGTGACCAAAATTGACCCGTATGAAAGTGGTACCAAGAGATGGTAAAGTATGTCAAATGGATGTTTATGATGTTAACATGTTAATTCTACCACATATCTGGTGGCAAGTGAGTCTTATAAGGTGCAAAATTACTCTAATATGGTTTAAAGTGGACTTACATGGTAGATTAGAGCCAAAAATAGTGGACCAAAATTGAATCGTATAAGAAAGTGGAACAAGAGATGGTTAAAGGATGTCAAATTGGATGTTTATGATGTTAACATGTTAATTCTACCAATATATGGTTGAAAGTAGTCCTTATAAGGTGCAAAATTACTCTAATATGGTTTAGAAGGGACTTACAATGGTAGATTAGAGCCAAAATGTGGACCAAAATTGAACTTGTATGAAAGTGGTACCAAGAGATGGTTAAAGGATGTAAATTGGATGTTTATGATGGTAACATGTTAATTCTACCAATATATGGTGGCAAGTTAGTCTTATAAGGGGCACAATTACTCTAATATGGTTTAAAGTGACTTACATGGTAGATTAGAGCCAATGTGGACCAAATGAACTCGTTGATGAAAGTGGTACCAAGAGATGGTTAAAGGATGTCAAATTGGATGTTTATGATGTTAACATGTTAATTCTACAAATATAGGTTGAAAGTGAGTCTTATAAGGTGCAAAATTACTCTAATATGGTTTAAAGTGACTTACATGGTGATTGAGCCAAAATGTGGACCAAATTGACTCGTATGAAAGTGGTAACAAGAGTGGTTAAAGGATGTCAAATTAGATGTTATGATTGTAACATGTTAATTCTACAATATATGGTTGAAAGGAGTCTTATAAGGTGCAAAATTACTCTAATATGGTGTAAAGGGCTTACATGGTTAGATTAGAGCCAAAATGTGGACCAAAATTGACTTGTTATAAAGTGGTACCAAGAGATGGTTAAAGGATGTCAATTGGATGTTTATGATGTTAACATGTTAATTCTACCAATATATGGTGGCAAGTTAGTCTTATAAGGTGCAAAATTACTCTAATATGGTTTAAAGTGACTTCATGGTAGATTAGAGCCAAAATGTGTACTAAAATTGACCCGTATGAAATGGTACCAAGAGATGGTTAAAGGATGTCAACTTGGATGTTTATGATGTTAACATGTTAATTCTACCAATATATGGTGAAAGTGAGTCTTATAAGGTGCAAAATTACTCTAATATGGTTTAAAGTGACTTACATGGTTGATTAGAGCCAAAAAGTGGACCAAAATTGACTCGTATGAAAGTGGTACAAGAGATGGTTAAAGGCATGTCAAATTAGGATGTTATGATGTTAACATGTTAATTGTACCAATATATGGTTGAAAGTAGTCTTATAAGGTGCAAAATTACTCTAATATGGTTTAAAGGACTTACATGGTAGATTAGAGCCAAATGTGGACCTAAAATTGACCCGTATGAAAGTGGTACCAAGAGATGGTTAAAGGATGTCAAATGGATGTTATGATGTTAACATGTTAATTCTACCAATATATGGTGGAAAGTTAGTCTTATAAGGTGCAAAATTACTCTAATATGGTTTAAAGTGACTTACATGGTAGATTAGAGCCAAATGTGGACCAAAATTGACTCGTATGAAAGTGGTACCAAGAGATGGTTAAAGGATGTCAAATTGGAGTTTATGATGTTAACATGTTAATTCTACCAATATATGGTGGCAAGTTAGTCTTATAAGGTGCAAAATTACTCTAATATGGTTTAAAGTGACTTACATGGTAGATTAGAGCCAAAATATGGACCAAAATTGACATCGTATGAAAGTGGTACCAAGAGATGGTTAAAGGATGTCAATTGGATGTTTATTGATGTTAACATGTTAATTCTACCAATATATGGTTGAAAGTGAGTCTTATAAGGTGCAAAATTACTCTAATATGGTTTAAGTGACTTACATGGTAGATTAGAGCCAAAATGTGGACCAAAATTGACTCGTATGAAAGTGGTACCAAGAGGATGGTTAAAGGATGTCAAATTAGATGTTTATGATGTTAACATGTTAATTCTACCAATATATGGTTGAAAGTGAGTCTTATAAGATGCAAAATTACTCTAATATGGTTTAAAGGGACTTATATGGTAGATTAGAGCCAAAATGTGGAACCAAAATTGACTCGTATGAAAGTGGTACCAAGAGATGGTTAAAGGATGTAAAATTGGATGTTTATGACGTTAACATGTTAATTCTACCAATATATGGTGGCAAGTTAGTCTTATAAGGTGCAAAATTACTCTAATATGGTTTAAAGTGACTTACATGGTAGATTAGAGCCAAAATGTGGACCAAATTGACTCGTATGAAAGTGGTATCAAGAGATGGTTAAAGGATGTCAAATGGATGTTTATGATGTTAACATGTTAATTCAACCAATATATGGTTGAAAGTGAGTCTTATAAGGTGCAAATTACTCTAATATGGTTTAAAGTGACTTACATGGTAGATTAGAGCCAAAATGTGGACCTAAAATTGACTCCGTATGAAAGTGGTACCAAGAGATGGTTAAAGGATGTCAAATTGGATGTTTATGATGTTAACATGTTAATTCTACCAATATATGGTTGAAAGTGAGTCTTATAAGGTGCAAAATTACTCTAATATGGTTTTAAAGTGACTTACATGGTAGATTAGAGCCAAAATGTGGACCAAAATTGACTCGTATGAAAGTGGTACCAAGAGATGGTTAAAGGATGTCAAATTGGATGTTTATGATGTTAACATGTTAATTCTACCAATATAGGGTGGAAAGTGAGTCTTATAAGGTGCAAAATTACTCTAATATGGTTTAAAGTGACTTACATGGTAGATTAGAGCCAAATGTGGACCAAAATTGACTCGTATGAAAGTGGTACCAAGAGATGGTTAAAGGATGTCAAATTGGATGTTTATGATGTAACATGTTAATTCTACCAATATATGGTTGAAAGTGAGTCTTATAAGGTGCAAAATTACTCTAATATGGTTTAAAGTGACTTACATGGTAGATTAGAGCAAAATGTGGACCAAAATTGACTCGTATGAAAGTGGTACCAAGAGATGGTTAAAGGATGTCAAATTGGATGTTTATGATGTTAACATGTTAATTCTACCAATATATGGTTGAAAGTGAGTCTTATAAGGTGCAAAATTACTCTAATATGGTTTAAAGTGACTTACATGGTAGATTAGAGCCAAAATGTGGACCAAAATTGACTCGTATGAAAGTGGTACCAAGAGATGGTTAAAGGATGTCAAATTGGATGTTTATGATGTTAACATGTTAATTCTACCAATATATGGTGGCAAGTTAGTCTTATAAGGTGCAAAATTACTCTAATATGGTTTAAAGTGACTTACATGGTAGATTAGAGCCAAAATGTGGACCAAAATTGACTCCGTATGAAAGTGGTACCAAGAGATGGTTAAAGGATGTCAAATTGGATGTTTATGATGTTAACATGTTAATTCTACCAATATATGGTTGAAAGTGAGTCCTTATAAGGTGCAAAATTACTCTAATATGGTTTAAAGTGACTTACATGGTTGATTAGAGCCAAAATGTGACCAAAATTGACCTCGTATGAAAGTGGTACCAAGAGTGGTTAAAGGATGTCAAATTGGATGTTTATGATGTTAACATGTTAATTCTACCAATATATGGTTGAAAGTGAGTCTTATAAGGTGCAAAATTACTCTAATATGGTTTAAAGTGACTTACATGGTAGATTAGAGCCAAAATGTGGACCAAAATTGACTCGTATGAAAGTGGTACCAAGAGATGGTTAAAGGATGTCAAATTGGATGTTTATGATGTTAACATGTTAATTCTACCAATATATGGTTGAAAGTGAGTCTTATAAGGTGTAAATTACTCTAATATGGTTTAAAGTGACTTACATGGTTGATTAGAGCCAAAATGTGGACCAAAATTGACTCGTATGAAAGTGGTACCAAGAGGTGGTTAAAGGATGTCAAATTAGATGTTTATGATGTTAACATGTTAATTATACCAATATATGGTTGAAAGTGAGTCTTATAAGGTGCAAAATTACTCTAATATGGTTTAAAGGGACTTACATGGTAGATTAGAGCCAAAATGTGGACCAAAATTGACTCGTATGAAAGTGGTACCAAGAGATGGTTAAAGGATGTCAAATTGGATGTTTATGATGTTAACATGTTAATTCTACCAATATATGGTGGAAAGTTAGTCTTATAAGGTGCAAAATTACTCTAATATGGTTTAAAGTGACTTACATGGTAGATTAGAGCCAAAATGTGGACCAAATTGACTCGTATGAAAGTGGTACCAAGAGATGGTTAAAGGATGTCAAAGTTGGATGTTTATGATGTTAACATGTTAATTGTACCAATATATGGTTGAAAGTGAGTCTTATAAGGTGCAAAATTACTCTAATATGGTTTAAAGGGACTTACATGGTAGATTAGAGCCAAAATGTGGACCAAAATTGACTCGTATGAAAGTGGTACCAAGAGATGGTTAAAGGATGTCAAATTGGATGTTTATGATGTTAACATGTTAATTCTACCAATATATGGTGGCAAGTTAGTCTTATAAGGTGCAAAATTACTCTAATATGGTTTAAAGTGACTTACATGGTAGATTAGAGCCAAAATGTGGACCTAAAATTGACTCGTATGAAAGTGGTACCAAGAGATGGTTAAAGGATGTCAAATTGGATGTTTATGATGTTAACATGTTAATTCTACCAATATATGGTTGAAAGTGAGTCTTATAAGGTGCAAAATTACTCTAATATGGTTTAAAGTGACTTACATGGTAGATTAGAGCCAAAATGTGGACCAAAATTGACCTCGTATGAAAGTGGTACCAAGAGATGGTTAAAGGATGTCAATTGATGTTTATGATGTTAACATGTTAATTCTACCAATATATGGTGGCAAGTTAGTCTTATAAGGTGCAAAATTACTCTAATATGGTTTAAAGTGACTTACATGGTAGATTAGAGCCAAAATGTGACCAAAATTGACTCGTATGAAAGTGGTACCAAGAGATGGTTAAAGGATGTCAAATTGGATGTTTATGATGTTAACATGTTAATTCTACCAATATATGGTTGAAAGTGAGTCTTATAAGGTGCAAAATTACTCTAATATGGTTTAAAGTGACTTACATGGTAGATTAGAGCCAAAATGTGGACCAAAATTGACTCGTATGAAAGTGGTACCAAGAGATGGTTAAAGGATGTCAAATTAGGATGTTTATGATGTTAACATGTTAATTCTACCAATATATGGTTGAAAGTGAGTCTTATAAGGTGCAAAATTACTCTAATATGGTTTAAAGTGACTTACATGGTAGATTAGAGCCAAAATGTGGACCAAAATTGACTCGTATGAAAGTGGTACCAAGAGATGGTTAAAGGATGTCAAATTGGATGTTTATGATGTTAACATGTTAATTCTACCAATATATGGTGGCAAGTTAGTCTTATAAGGTGCAAAATTACTCTAATATGGTTTAAATGTGACTTACATGGTAGATTAGAGCCAAAATGTGTACCATAATTGACTCGTATGAAAGTGGTACCAAGAGATGGTTAAAGGATGTCAAATTGGATGTTTATGATGTTAACATGTTAATTGTACCAATATATGGTTGAAAGTGAGTCTTATAAGGTGCAAATTTATTCTAATATGGTTTAAAGGGACTTACATGGTAGATTAGAGCCAAAATGTGGACCAAAATTGACTCGTATGAAAGTGGTACCAAGAGATGGTTAAAGGATGTCAAATTGGATGTTTATGATGTTAACATGTTAATTCTACCAATATATGGTTGAAAGTGAGTCTTATAAGGTGCAAAATTACTCTAATATGGTTTAAAGTGACTTACATGGTAGATTAGAGCCAAAATGTGGACCAAAATTGACTCGTATGAAAGTGGTACCAAGAGATGGTTAAAGGATGTCAAATTGGATGTTTATGATGTTAACATGTTAATTCTACCAATATATGGTGGCAAGTTAGTCTTATAAGGTGCAAAATTACTCTAATATGGTTTAAAGTGACTTACATGGTAGATTAGAGCCAAAATGTGGACCAAAATTGACTCGTATGAAAGTGGTACCAAGAGATGGTTAAAGGATGTCAAATTGGATGTTTATGATGTTAACATGTTAATTCTACCAATATATGGTTGAAAGTGAGTCTTATAAGGTGCAAAATTACTCTAATATGGTTTAAAGTGACTTACATGGTAGATTAGAGCCAAAATGTGGACCAAAATTGACTCGTATGAAAGTGGTACCAAGAGGATGGTTAAAGGATGTCAAATTAGATGTTTATGATGTTAACATGTTAATTATACCAATATATGGTTGAAAGTGAGTCTTATAAGGTGCAAAATTACTCTAATATGGTTTAAAGTGACTTACATGGTAGATTAGAGCAAAAATGTGGACTAAAATTGACCCGTATGAAAGTGGTACCAAGAGATGGTTAAAGGATGTCAAATTGGATGTTTATGATGTTAACATGTTAATTCTACCAATATATGGTTGAAAGTGAGTCTTATAAGGTGCAAAATTACTCTAATATGGTTTAAAGTGACTTACATGGTTGATTAGAGCCAAAATGTGGACCAAAATTGACTCGTATGAAAGTGGTACCAAGAGGTGGTTAAAGGATGTCAAATTAGATGTTTATGATGTTAACATGTTAATTGTACCAATATATGGTTGAAAGTGAGTCTTATAAGGTGCAAAATTACTCTAATATGGTTTAAAGGGACTTACATGGTAGATTAGAGCAAAATGTGGACCAAAATTGACTTGTATAAAGTGGTACCAAGAGATGGTTAAAGGATGTCAAATTGGATGTTTATGATGTTAACATGTTAATTCTACCAATATATGGTGGAAAGTTTAGTCTTATAAGGTGCAAAATTACTCTAATATGGTTTAATGTGACTTGCATGGTAGATTATAGCCAAAATGTGTACCAATATTGACTCGTATGAAAGTGGTACCAAGAGATGGTTAAAGGATGTCAAATTGGATGTTTATGATGTTAACATGTTAATTGTACCAATATATGGTTGAAAGTGAGTCTTATAAGGTGCAAAATTACTCTAATATGGTTTAAAGGGACTTGCATGGTAGATTAGAGCCAAAATATGGACCAAAATTGACTTGTATAAAAGTGGTACCAAGAGATGGTTAAAGGATGTCAAATTGGATGTTTATGATGTTAACATGTTAATTCTACCAATATATGGTGGCAAGTTAGTCTTATAAGGTGCAAAATTACTCTAATATGGTTTAAAGTGACTTACATGGTAGATTAGAGCCAAAATGTGGACTAAAATTGACCCGTATGAAAGTGGTACCAAGAGATGGTTAAAGGATGTCAAATTGGATGTTTATGATGTTAACATGTTAATTCTACCAATATATGGTTGAAAGTGAGTCTTATAAGGTGCAAAATTACTCTAATATGGTTTAAAGTGACTTACATGGTAGATTAGAGCCAAAATGTGGACCAAAATTGACTCGTATGAAAGTGGTACCAAGAGATGGTTAAAGGATGTCAAATTGGATGTTTATGATGTTAACATGTTAATTCTACCAATATATGGTGGCAAGTTAGTCTTATAAGGTGCAAAATTACTCTAATATGGTTTAAAGTGACTTACATGGTAGATTAGAGCCAAAATGTGGACCAAAATTGACTCGTATGAAAGTGGTACCAAGAGATGGTTAAAGGATGTCAAATTGGATGTTTATGATGTTAGCATGTTAATTCTACCAATATATGGTTGAAAGTGAGTCTTATAAGGTGCAAAATTACTCTAATATGGTTTAAAGTGACTTACATGGTCAATTAGAGCCAAAATGTGGACCAAAATTGACTCGTATGAAAGTGGTACCAAGAGGTGGTTAAAGGATGTCAAATTAGATATTTATGATGTTAACATGTTAATTATACCAATATATGGTTGAAAGTGAGTCTTATAAGGTGCAAAATTACTCTAATATTGTTATGGATTAAAAACTAATATATATAATTGCTGTATTTAATACTAAGGAACGTGAGCTTCGAGGCTCGATTTGACTGCTCTTGTGTTTCGTGACTCAATCTGCCTTAACAAGATGCCTACGTACCTTGCTGATTGCCAAGGATCAAGTCAAAAAACGTAGTTCTTGTTTGTGGGGTGAGACCCCTTATATAGATATGGGAGTCCTTGAATTGGACTTGGTATAGGAGACTTGGTGGACAAGCCTCTGAATTAGGATAGACTTAGGAGTCCTAGGAAGTAGGAAGCTGATTCCTTATCCTTTTAGGTCCCCTTGAGGCTAATCTATAAGGATTTATATCCTTATCGGGACTCTTCTCAATAGCTGATTTTTCCCTTATTAATTAATTACGAAATTAATTAATAATCAGGGCTTTTGGGCCTTTTTTTATTCCACTAGGCCTGATCTGGTCCATCAGGCTTAACCTTTCTGGTCTGAATATTATACATCTTATTATTGGGCCTAGCAGCCCATTAATTATAAAATCAGGACTTATTTATCCCTATCATTTGCCCCCCAACTTTTGGGAAACATTGATTAGGTTTCGCAGAAGTTAAATCTATTCGTTCTCTTACAGGGTTTCGTTTTTGCGTAAAGTGTGGAGCGACCTACACATTTACAACGAATCTTCCTTTTATTCAGAAATTATCTTAATTTCCAGGAATTTTTCCCTAATTTTCTGGAATTTTCCCTAATTTTCTGGATTTTTCCCTTAATTTCTGGGATTTATCCTAATTTTCTGGATTTTTCCCTTAATTTCTGGGATTTATCCTAATTTTTCTGGATTTTCCCCTTAATTTCTGGGATTTATCCTAATTTTCTGGATTTTTTCCCTTAATTTCTGGGATTTATCCTAATTTTCTGGATTTTTCCCTTAATTTCTGGGATTTATCCTAATTTTTCTGGATTTTTCCCTTAATTTCTGGGATTTATCCTAATTTTCTGGATTTTTCCCTTAATTTCTGGGATTTATCCTAATTTTCTGGATTTTTCCCTTAATTTCTGGGATTTATCCTAATTTTTCTGGATTTTTCCCTTAATTTCTGGGATTTATCCTAATTTTCTGGATTTTTCCCTTAATTTCTGGGATTTATCCTAATTTTCTGGATTTTTCCCTTAATTTCTGGGATTTATCCTAATTTTCTGGATTTTTCCCTTAATTTCTGGGATTTATCCTAATTTTCTGGATTTTTCCCTTAATTTCTGGGATTTATCCTAATTTTCTGGATTTTTTCCCTTAATTTCTGGGATTTATCCTAATTTTTCTGGATTTTTCCCTTAATTTCTGGGATTTTTCCTAATTTTCTGGATTTTTCCCTTAATTTCTTTTTTTTTTTTTTTTATATAACTTTCGACCAGGAATCCATTCGACCAGGATTCTGGTCGAATTAACCCCCATATTGCCCTGGTCGACAGCTTTTCGAGCAGGAGTGTTTCGAGCAGAGGTCCTGGTCGAATTTCGGCCAGGATTTTTTCCTTTTTTTTTTTTTTTTTTTTTTTTTTTTTTTTTTATCGACCAGGAATTTTTCGACTAGGATTTCGTCCCTTTCGGTCAGGATTCTTGTTTTTCTGACCGAATAAACCATCTTCCTTGCCTTGGTCGAAGCTATTTCGAGCAGGGCTCGTTCGACCAGGATTTTCCTTTGGTTTCTAGTCGACAAGGCTTCAGGCATAGCTTTCTCGATCAGAATCCTGACCCTTTCGGTCAGGAATCAATATTTTGACCGAATTAATCTTTCTCTCAGCCTTGGTCGATGCCCTTTCGACCACAACTCATTCAAGGAAAAATACAGTTCGTGCCTTGATCGAATTGGGTCAAGAACATGTTAATGCATATATTTTCTTAGGGTCATACGTCTGGGCTGGACTCTATTGGGTCCTTGATTTGGGCCTGGATTTTTTGGGCCACCCTCTTAGTGGGTCTTAATCCTGGGCCCATTCCTTAAATCTGGGTTTTGTTTGTCAACTAATTGGGCCCCCCTTTTTTGGGCTGGTTTTATGGGGCTATCCTTTGGGCCCATTGTTTTTAACTGGGCTTTTAGCTCACGGGCTTATTTTAACCCTATTCCAATATACTGGGCCTTTCAATTGGGTCCCTAGTTCTGGGCTTTCAATTTGGGCTAATCCTTTTTTAGGCCCGTTTTCAGCAGCCCTCTTTTTTCTAACTTGGGCTATTTTGCTGAGCCTTTCAAACACTTGGGCCCTTAACTGGGCTTATTATTTTCTCAGGAACATTTCGGTCATAATCAATATTTTTGACTGAATTAACCTCCTTTTCTAGCCTTGGTCGAAGCTTTTTCGATCAGGATTCATTCGATCAGGATCCTTGCTTACTTCCTGGTCGACAAATTCTCTTGGTGTTAGGATTCAAAATCCTGACTCTTTCGGTCAGGAATTAGGATTTTGACCGAATTAACCCTTTTTTCTTAGCCTTGGTCGAAGCCTTTTCGATCTCAACTAATTCGACGATGAATACAACATGAAACCTGATCGAATTGGGTCTGGGATTTGGGATATATTACTTTCTGTGACTCCATATATTTGATTTGGGCCCTAAGTCTGGGCTGGATTTTTTCCAATCTCAAATTTGAGCCTAAGATTTGGGCCTGAATTCTTTTATGGGTACTTTATTTTTGACCCTGGGCTTGATTTATTGATCCCTATACTGGGTTTTTTTTTTTCTAATTCAAGTAGGATTAGGCCTTATTTTTGGGCCTTCATTTATCCAAATCCTTTTTGGATTTGGGACTTATTTCTGGTTTTTGAAGATAATACTCATATATATTTTCTTCCAGTTTTTGGACCCCGGGTGCTGGGCTTTGAATATTTGGGGCCCTTATCTGGGCTTGACATACTTCCAGGCCCAACAAGTTTTAACCCTTTTTTTTTGAATTGGGCCTTTTTATAGGGCTTTCATATCATGCATCTAATTTAATTGCCATGCCATAGAGATTCAAACATATTTCGAAAAATTCTCTGAGCTTCAAAAATTGTTTGGGATTCATCCCTTACACAAGTCTTAATAAACTTCATAATAAGACATATAAATCCTAAGCAAAGCTTCAAGGTGCTTTTCAACCTACTCTCCATCATGACAAGTGAGAATCGTATCCAACTGCCCTACACATAGTAAACCTTCAGGTTTTGTGCATGCCAAGTTCTCGGGACTTCAAAACCATCCATAGTCTCCAGCTTGTAGGTTCCTCTACCCTGAACACTCTTGACTCTGTACGGCCCTTCCCAATTCGGGGCAAGCTTCCCTTTTTGTCCTACACCAGATGCTTCTATCTTCCTCAAGATTAGATCGCCTTGTTTAAAAACCTTTCTTTAACCCTTAGGTTGTAGTAGAATGAAGCTTTTTTCTGATATTCTACTATCTTTGCATGTGCTTTATCTCGCACTTCATCAATTAAATCCAGGGCTAATCTCTGCCCTTCCTCATTTTCTTTCTCATCGAAAGCCTGAATCCTTGGAGAGGAATGTGATATCTCCACGGGAACTACTGCTTCCGCCCCATATGCCAACATAAAAGGAGTTGCATCTGTCGTGACTCTACAAGTAGTCCTGTAGGCCCATAATATTGGAAGTATCTCATCTACCCAATTATTTCTTGACTTCTCGATCCTCTTCTTTAGTCCATCCAGGATTATCCGATTTGCTACCTCTGCTTGTCCATTGGCTTGCGGGTGAGCCACAGAGGTGAATCGTAACTCGATTTCATTTTCTTCACAATACTTCTTGAATTCCTCATTGTTGAATTGTGTTCCATTGTCAGTGACAAGGATACGGGGAATTCCATATCGGCACATAATGTTTTCCCACAGGAATTGTGCAACCTGCTTAGTAGTGATTTTGGCCAAGGGTTTGGCTTCAATCCACTTGGTGAAATAATCAATGGCTACAATCAGAAATTTCCTTTGTGCCGTGGCCATAGGAAAAGGCCCTAGAATATCCATCCCCCACATGGCAAAGGGAATAGGCGAGTTGATAGAGGTCAGCATCTCAGGGGGTTGTCTAACAATTGGTGCATGCTTCTGACAGCGGTCACACTTCTTTACATATTCTTTGGCATCAGCCATCATTTCTGGCCAATAGAAGCCTAAACGAGTTATCTTATGAGCCAAGGCCCTGCCCCCCAAGTGTTGTCCACAAATACCTTCATGCACTTCTTCAAGAGCCAAGCGTGCCTCATCGGGCCTGAGACACCTCAAGTAAGGAACCACGAAAGATCTTTTATATAGAATCCCATCTATCAAAGAGTACCTTAGTGCTCGAACAGTTAACTTCCGTGCCTCAATTGTATCGCTTGGCAACCAACCGGTCTGAATGTGAGCCTTGATGGGATCAATCCATGACGTCCCCAAGCCTACGGGAGCCACAAGCTTAATATCTATGCTTCGTGCCTTCAAAACACGGAAGTACACACTTCCTGAACTTTCTTCAATCTCAGATGAAGCAAACTTTGATAGCGCATCTGCTTTAGCATTTTCTTCCCTTGGAATGTGTTCAACATGGCATTCATTAAATTGGGTCATCACAGCCCTTACTAGGCGAACATACTTTGCCATCGTATCATCCCTTGCTTCAAATTCTCCCTTTACCTGGGATATGATCAACTTCGAGTCTCCACGGACCTTTAAGTTTTTGACTCTAAGTGTCCCAGCTAGACCAAGGCCAGCAATCAGGGCTTCATACTCTGCCTCATTGTTTGTGGTTGGGAAGTCTAGCTTCATGGCATACTCAATTAAGAATCCATCAGGGCTTTGCAAAACCAACCCTGCTCCACTGGAATTTGTTTTTGATGCTCCATCAAAATAGAGAACCCAATATTCTTTCTCCTTGTCCCCATTGTCGACTCCCTTGTCTTGAGGTGTGGTATCTTCCTGCCCCCCGACTTCTTGGTTGGGTATGGTACATTCCACCACGAAGTCAGCTAGTGCCTGGGCTTTTATGGCCATACGTGGCTTATACTTGAGATCGAACTCTCCCAATTCTATTGCCCACTTAATCAGTCTCCCACTTGCCTTGGGACTGTGAATGATATTTCTCAGTGGCTGATTTGTTAGCACTTCAATTTGGTGAGCTTGAAAATAAGGACGCAGCTTTCTTGAAGCCATTACCAAGGCTAAAGCGAATTTCTCAATGGCTGAATAATTCAACTCAGCACCATGCAAAATTTTGCTGACATAGTATACGGGTTTCTGGACTTTTAGTTCCTCCTTAACCAACACCGCGCTCAAGGCGCTTTCTGAAACAGCCAAGTACAAGAATAAAACTTCACCCAGAACTGGCTTGGCCAACAACGGGGCCTGGCCCATATACTTCTTTAACTCTTCAAATGCCTTCTGATTTTCCTCACTCCATACAAAGTCTTTAATGTTCTTTAATGACTTGAAGAATGACAAGCACTTGTCTCCTGACTTGGAGATGAATCGTCCTAGCGCAGCAACCCTTCCTGTGAGTTTCTGAACATCCTTGACAGTTTTTGGGGGTTCCATGTCCAGGATTGCCTTTATTTTATCGGGGTTAGCCTCGATTCCCCTCTTTGAGACCATCAATCCCAAGAATTTTCCAGATCCTACTCCGAAAGCACACTTCGTGGGATTCAACATCATCTTGTGGTACCTCAGGACCTCAAAAGCTTCCCTCAAATGGGTTATATGATCAGTCTTTACTAGACTCTTGACTAGCATGTCATCAACATAGACTTCCATAGTCTTCCCAATAAGATCCTTAAAAATTTTATTCACCAACCTTTGATAGGTGGCTCCTGCATTCTTGAGACCAAACGCCATAACAAGATAACAATAAACGCCAAAGTCAGTGATAAATGATACCTTTGGAACGTCATCCTTATGCATTTTGATCTGGTTGTATCCGCTAAACCCATCCATGAAACTCAGCATCTCATGTCCAGCGGTGGCATCAATCAAAGTATCAATTCTAGGCAGCGGAAAACAGTCTTTGAGGCATGCATCATTCAGATCGGTGAAGTCTATACACATCCTCCACTTTCCATTAGCCTTCTTCACCATTACAGGGTTTGCTAACCACTCCGGAAATTGAATCTCCTCAATGAAACCAGCCTCTAAGAGCTTTTCCACTTCCTGCTTTATAGCCTCTTGTCTTTCCGGGGCAAAATTTCTTTTCTTTTGTTTCACTGTCTTCCGGCTTGGATCCACGTTTAACTTGTGGGTAATTAACTCCGGGTCTATGCCTGGCATATCAGCTGCTGACCATGCAAACACATCACTATTTTCTTGCAAAAATTTCACTAACTTCCCTCTAAGGGGCTCCTCTAATGTAGCTCCAATGAAAGTCATCCTCTCAGGACTCTTGGGATCTAAAGGAACCGAAACCAATTCTTCTGCTGGCCTTCCTCTATTCTCATCATTTTCTCGAACATCCATATCTTCAATAGGAAGAACCTGCCCCCCGACTCCATCTGCCCTCAAAGAGGCCACATAACAGCTTCTAGCCATTTTTTGATCTCCTCTCTCTTCTCCAATCCCGTTTCGGGTGGGAAACTTCATGACTGAATGGTAGGAAGAGGGGACTGCCTTGAAGGCATGTATCCCTGTTCTCCCCATGATAGCATTATAAGTTGAACTAGCCTTTACCACCATAAAATCCAGCATCTGCGTTGCTTGCCTTGGCTCCGTACCTATGGTGGTTGGCAATTTAATTATCCCTTCCACAGGACATTCTACTCCAGCAAATCCATATATCGGCATGTCGGTTGGTGTCAACTGGGAGTCGTTATACCCCATCCTTAGAAAGGTGTCGTGGAGCAAGATATCCACAGAAGCACCATTATCCACAAGGACCCTCTTAACCGGGCTATTTCCTATTATCGGCGTTATGACCAGCGGGTCGTCATGGGGAAACTTCACACCCTCTAGGTCGGAATCATCAAAAGCCAATGTTACTTCTGTCCTGGCCCTCTTCGGGGCTTCTCCAACAATATGCATAACCTCTCTAGTATATGCCTTTCTGGAATTTTTGGACAATCCAGCAGCAGTTGGACCTCCAAAGATCGTGTTTATCACAGGCCCTCGAGGTCTCGGCCCTCCATAAATGGTGTTTATAACTGGTCCTCTAGGTTGGGGGTTTCGCCCCTGATCGTCTTGGTCCCTCCTACGATCTTCAAAGTTCTTCCTTCCATTATTATTTCTGTCCCCTCCATCTCCAGTATACTTGTTCAATCTTCCTTTTCGAATCAAAAACTCAATTTCATCTTTCAATTGCCTACACTCATCGGTGTCATGGCCAACATCTTTGTGAAACCTGCAATACTTGCTCTTATCTAGCTTGGCTGGATCGGCCTTCAAGGGCTTAGGCCAACGAACATCTCGATCTTTCTCGATCTCCATCAAGATCTGGCTTCTGGGAGCATTCAGCTTAGCGTATTCGGTGAACTTTTGCCCAGGTCCTCCCTTCTTGGGGGTTGAATCAGGGTTTTGTTCGGTTCTAGGATACTTATCCTTAGCGATATACTCCAGATCAGTTTTCCGCTTCTTGCCTCCAGTGGGCTCATTACTTACTACGGTCTTCCTCATGCTTTCTTCAACCTTGATATACTTCCCTGCCCTCTCTTGGAGCTGCAACATATTTTCAGGGGGACGTTTGGCCAAGGACATCTTGAAAAACTCATCCCTAGTTCCTTGTTGCAGTGCTATCATAGCTACCTTATCATCAAGGTCTGGGACTTTTAAAGCCTCCTTTGTAAAACGATTCAGGTAATCTCTCAAGGATTCCTTAGCTTCTTGCACAATACTCATAAGAGATGCTGAACTTTTCTCATGGACTTTTCCACTGATGAACTGCTTAATAAAAGCCTGACTTAACTCTCTGAACGATCCAATAGAGTTTGGGGGCAAGCGACTGTACCATCTTTGAGCCATACCTGACAGGGTTTGAGGGAAGGCCCGACACTTTATAGCATCATTCACGGGTTGCAGCAACAGTGCATTAGAGAATGTCCTAACATGGTTAGCGGGGTCTCCCGTGCCATCATAGGCTTTGATAGTGGGCATCTTGAATTTCCTTGAGATATGGGCATTCATTATCTCTTCTGTGAAGGGTGGAGTTGGATCATCAGGATCTCCAAGGGGAAGGAGATTGCTTGGATCAGTTCTTGGGACAACAGCCCTTCTTCTTACCGGACCATCCAGGTCTATGACAGGAGGAGGATTTCTCCCCCTAGGAGATATCTCGGGTCTGGTGGCCTGGTGAGCCTCCAAATCACGCCTCAGCCTTTGGATTTCAGCCTCATGAGCCCTGATCCTTTCCTGCACTTCTTGGGGATTCGCCCCTGGGGTGCTTTGCCTTCCATCGGTCATTGGCTCTTTTCCAGGACGCCTCCTTCTCGGGGCCACTTCATCATCCGAAGATTCGGAGTCTCTCTCAGTATAAGGACCAGAAAATTCCCGATCCTCAGGAATAGGACCCAAACCTCGTATATAGGGGGGGTGATTGCCCTCGTGCTTCGCCTCGCCTAGCATATCCGCTTCCTCCAACCTCAGGGCGAAGGGGCATCCCATAAGGGGGGTTAGTAGTAACAATAGTTGAATATTCATACCCGACGGGTCGAGAATTCACAGGTATATGTATTTGTTGAACTTGAGGATTCGTACCTTGAATAGTCGGGGGAGTTGTCCCTTGTGGCTGAGGATGAGTTGCCCCTGTCTGGGCTTCCCCCTGAGTAGATGCATAAGTTGAATGGGGAGGAACCTCCACGGTTGATGAAATCACCTGGGTTGTCTCTGATGGTGTTCCTTCCTCTAGAGCTCCAATTGTTTTCCGTGTTCTCGCCATGGTTGTTGTTGCTTTCCCACAGACGGCGCCAAATGTTATGGATTAAAAACTAATATATATAATTGCTGTATTTAATACTAAGGAACGTGAGCTTCGAGGCTCGATTTGACTGCTCTTGTGTTTCGTGACTCAATCTGCCTTAACAAGATGCCTACGTACCTTGCTGATTGCCAAGGATCAAGTCAAAAAACGTAGTTCTTGTTTGTGAGGTGAGGCCCCTTATATAGATATGGGAGTCCTTGAATTGGACTTGGTATAGGAGACTTGGTGGACAAGCCTCTGAATTAGGATAGACTTAGGAGTCCTAGGAAGTAGGAAGCTGATTCCTTATCCTTTTAGGTCCCCTTGAGGCTAATCTATAAGGATTTATATCCTTATCGGGACTCTTCTCAATAGCTGATTTTTCCCTTATTAATTAATTACGAAATTAATTAATAATCAGGGCTTTTGGGCCTTTTTTTATTCCACTAGGCCTGATCTGGTCCATCAGGCTTAACCTTTCTGGTCTGAATATTATACATCTTATTATTGGGCCTAGCAGCCCATTAATTATAAAATCAGGACTTATTTATCCCTATCAAATATGGTTTAAAGGGACTTACATGGTAGATTAGAGCCAAAATGTGGACCAAAATTGACTCGTATGAAAGTGGTACCAAGAGATGGTTAAAGGATGTCAAATTGGATGTTTATGATGTTAACATGTTAATTCTACCAATATATGGTGGCAAGTTAGTCTTATAAGGTGCAAAATTACTCTAATATGGTTTAATGTGACTTGCATGGTAGATTATAGCCAAAATGTGTACCAATATTGACTCGTATGAAAGTGGTACCAAGAGATGGTTAAAGGATGTCAAATTGGATGTTTATGATGTTAACATGTTAATTGTACCAATATATGGTTGAAAGTGAGTCTTATAAGGTGCAAAATTACTCTAATATGGTTTAAAGGGACTTGCATGGTAGATTAGAGCCAAAATATGGACCAAAATTGACTTGTATAAAAGTGGTACCAAGAGATGGTTAAAGGATGTCAAATTGGATGTTTATGATGTTAACATGTTAATTCTACCAATATATGGTGGCAAGTTAGTCTTATAAGGTGCAAAATTACTCTAATATGGTTTAAAGTGACTTACATGGTAGATTAGAGCCAAAATGTGGACTAAAATTGACCCGTATGAAAGTGGTACCAAGAGATGGTTAAAGGATGTCAAATTGGATGTTTATGATGTTAACATGTTAATTCTACCAATATATGGTGGAAATTTAGTCTTATAAGGTGCAAAATTACTCTAATATGGTTTAAAGTGACTTACATGGTAGATTAGAGCCAAAATGTGGACCAAAATTGACTCGTATGAAAGTGGTACCAAGAGATGGTTAAAGGATGTCAAATTGGATGTTTATGATGTTAGCATGTTAATTCTACCAATATATGGTTGAAAGTGAGTCTTATAAGGTGCAAAATTACTCTAATATGGTTTAAAGTGACTTACATGGTCAATTAGAGCCAAAATATGGACCAAAATTGACTCGTATGAAAGTGGTACCAAGAGGTGGTTAAAGGATGTCAAATTAGATGTTTATGATGTTAGCATGTTAATTATACCAATATATGGTTGAAAGTGAGTCTTATAAGGTGCAAAATTACTCTAATATGGTTTAAAGGGACTTACATGGTAGATTAGAGCCAAAATGTGGACCAAATTGACTCGTATGAAAGTGGTACCAAGAGATGGTTAAAGGATGTCAAATTGGATGTTTATGATGTTAACATGTTAATTCTACCAATATATGGTGGCAAGATAGTCTTATAAGGTGCAAAATTACTCTAATATGGTTTAATGTGACTTGCATGGTTGATTATAGCCAAAATGTGTACCAATATTGACTCGTATGAAAGTGGTACCAAGAGATGGTTAAAGGATGTCAAATTGGATGTTTTATGATGTTAACATGTTAATTGTACCAATATATGGTTGAAAGTGAGTCTTATAAGGTGCAAAATTACTCTAATATGGTTTAAAGGGACTTGCATGGTAGATTAGAGCCAAAATATGGACCAAAATTGACTTGTATAAAAGTGGTACCAAGAGATGGTTAAAGGATGTCAAATTGGATGTTTATGATGTTAACATGTTAATTCTACCAATATATGGTGGCAAGTTAGTCTTATAAGGTGCAAAATTACTCTAATATGGTTTAAAGTGACTTACATGGTAGATTAGAGCCAAAATGTGGACTAAAATTGACCCGTATGAAAGTGGTACCAAGAGATGGTTAAAGGATGTCAAATTGGATGTTTATGATGTTAACATGTTAATTCTACCAATATATGGTGGAAATTTAGTCTTATAAGGTGCAAAATTACTCTAATATGGTTTAAAGTGACTTACATGGTAGATTAGAGCCAAAATGTGGACCAAAATTGACTCGTATGAAAGTGGTACCAAGAGATGGTTAAAGGATGTCAAATTGGATGTTTATGATGTTAGCATGTTAATTCTACCAATATATGGTTGAAAGTGAGTCTTATAAGGTGCAAAATTACTCTAATATGGTTTAAAGTGACTTACATGGTCAATTAGAGCCAAAATATGGACCAAAATTGACTCGTATGAAAGTGGTACCAAGAGGTGGTTAAAGGATGTCAAATTAGATATTTATGATGTTAACATGTTAATTATACCAATATACGGTTGAAAGTGAGTCTTATAAGGTGCAAAATTACTCTAATATGGTTTAAAGGGACTTACATGGTAGATTAGAGCCAAAATGTGGACCAAAATTGACTCGTATGAAAGTGGTACCAAGAGATGGTTAAAGGATGTCAAATTGGATGTTTATGATGTTAACATGTTAATTCTACCAATATATGGTGGCAAGATAGTCTTATAAGGTGCAAAATTACTCTAATATGGTTTAATGTGACTTGCATGGTTGATTATAGCAAAAATGTGTACCAATATTGACTCGTATGAAAGTGGTACCAAGAGATGGTTAAAGGATGTCAAATTGGATGTTTATGATGTTAACATGTTAATTGTACCAATATATGGTTGAAAGTGAGTCTTATAAGGTGCAAAATTACTCTAATATGGTTTAAAGGGACTTGCATGGTAGATTAGAGCCAAAATATGGACCAAAATTGACTTGTATAAAAGTGGTACCAAGAGATGGTTAAAGGATGTCAAATTGGATGTTTATGATGTTAACATGTTAATTCTACCAATATATGGTGGCAAGTTAGTCTTATAAGGTGCAAAATTACTCTAATATGGTTTAAAGTGACTTACATGGTAGATTAGAGCAAAAATGTGGACTAAAATTGACCCATATGAAAGTGGTACCAAGAGATGGTTAAAGGATGTCAAATTGGATGTTTATGATGTTAACATGTTAATTCTACCAATATATGGTTGAAAGGGAGTCTTATAAGGTGAAAAATTACTCTAATATGGTTTAAAGTGACTTACATGGTTGATTAGAGCCAAAAAGTGGACCAAAATTGACTCGTATGAAAGTGGTACCAAGAGGTGGTTAAAGGATGTCAAATTAGATATTTATGATGTTAACATGTTAATTATACCAATATATGGTTGAAAGTGAGTCTTATAAGGTGCAAAATTACTCTAATATGGTTTAAAGGGACTTACATGGTAGATTAGAGCCAAAATGTGGACCAAAATTGACTCGTATGAAAGTGGTACCAAGAGATGGTTAAAGGATGTCAAATTGGATGTTTATGATGTTAACATGTTAATTCTACCAATATATGGTGGCAAGTTAGTCTTATAAGGTGCAAAATTACTCTAATATGGTTTAATGTGACTTACATGGTAGATTAGAGCCAAAATGTAAAATTGACCCGTATGAAAGTGGTACCAAGAAATGGTTAAAGGATGTCAAATTGGATGTTTATGATGTTAACATGTTAATTCTACAAATATATGGTTGAAAGTGAGTCTTATAAGGTGCAAAATTACTCTAATATGGTTTAAAGTGACTTACATGGTTGATTAGAGCCAAAAAGTGGACCAAAATTGACTTGTATAAAAGTGGTACCAAGAGATGGTTAAAGGATGTCAAATTGGATGTTTATGATGTTAACATGTTAATTCTACCAATATATGGTGGCAAGTTAGTCTTATAAGGTGCAAAATTACTCTAATATGGTTTAAAGTGACTTACATGGTAGATTAGAGCCAAAATGTGGACTAAAATTGACCCGTATGACAGTGGTACCAAGAGATGGTTAAAGGATGTCAAATTGGATGTTTATGATGTTAACATGTTAATTCTACCAATATATGGTTGAAAGGGAGTCTTATAAGGTGCAAAATTACTCTAATATGGTTTAAAGTGACTTACATGGTTGATTAGAGCCAAAAAGTGGACCAAAATTGACTCGTATGAAAGTGGTACCAAGAGGTGGTTAAAGGATGTCAAATTAGATGTTTATGATGTTAACATGTTAATTGTACCAATATATGGTTGAAAGTGAGTCTTATAAGGTGCAAAATTACTCCAATATGGTTTAAAGGGACTTCCATGGTAGATTAGAGCCAAAATGTGGACCAAAATTGACTTGTATAAAAGTGGTACCAAGAGATGGTTAAAGGATGTCAAATTGGATGTTTATGATGTTAACATGTTAATTCTACCAATATATGGTGGAAATTTAGTCTTATAAGGTGCAAAATTACTCTAATATGGTTTAATGTGACTTGCATGGTAGATTATAGCCAAAATGTGTACCAATATTGACTCGTATGAAAGTGGTACCAAGAGATGGTTAAAGGATGTCAAATTGGATGTTTATGATGTTAACATGTTAATTGTACCAATATATGGTTGAAAGTGAGTCTTATAAGGTGCAAAATTACTCTAATATGGTTTAAAGGGACTTGCATGGTAGATTAGAGCCAAAATATGGACCAAAATTGACTTGTATAAAAGTGGTACCAAGAGATGGTTAAAGGATGTCAAATTGGATGTTTATGATGTTAACATGTTAATTCTACCAATATATGGTGGCAAGTTAGTCTTATAAGGTGCAAAATTACTCTAATATGGTTTAAAGTGACTTACATGGTAGATTAGAGCCAAAATGTGGACTAAAATTGACCCGTATGAAAGTGGTACCAAGAGATGGTTAAAGGATGTCAAATTGGATGTTTATGATGTTAACATGTTAATTCTACCAATATATGGTTGAAAGTGAGTCTTATAAGGTGCAAAATTACTCTAATATGGTTTAAAGTGACTTACATGGTAGATTAGAGCCAAAATGTGGACTAAAATTGACCCGTATGAAAGTGGTACCAAGAGATGGTTAAAGGATGTCAAATTGGATGTTTATGATGTTAACATGTTAATTCTACCAATATATGGTGGCAATTTAGTCTTATAAGGTGCAAAATTACTCTAATATGGTTTAAAGTGACTTACATGGTAGATTAGAGCCAAAATGTGGACCAAAATTGACTCGTATGAAAGTGGTACCAAGAGATGGTTAAAGGATGTCAAATTGGATGTTTATGATGTTAGCATGTTAATTCTACCAATATATGGTTGAAAGTGAGTCTTATAAGGTGCAAAATTACTCTAATATGGTTTAAAGTGACTTACATGGTCAATTAGAGCCAAAATGTGGACCAAAATTGACTCGTATGAAAGTGGTACCAAGAGGTGGTTAAAGGATGTCAAATTAGATATTTATGATGTTAACATGTTAATTATACCAATATATGGTTGAAAGTGAGTCTTATAAGGTGCAAAATTACTCTAATATGGTTTAAAGGGACTTACATGGTAGATTAGAGCCAAAATGTGGACCAAAATTGACTCGTATGAAAGTGGTACCAAGAGATGGTTAAAGGATGTCAAATTGGATGTTTATGATGTTAACATGTTAATTCTACCAATATATGGTGGCAAGTTAGTCTTATAAGGTGCAAAATTACTCTAATATGGTTTAATGTGACTTGCATGGTAGATTATAGCCAAAATGTGTACCAATATTGACTCGTATGAAAGTGGTACCAAGAGATGGTTAAAGGATGTCAAATTGGATGTTTATGATGTTAACATGTTAATTCTACCAATATATGGTTGAAAGTGAGTCTTATAAGGTGCAAAATTACTCTAATATGGTTTAAAGGGACTTGCATGGTAGATTAGAGCCAAAATATGGACCAAAATTGACTTGTATAAAGTGGTACCAAGAGATGGTTAAAGGATGTCAAATTGGATGTTTATGATGTTAACATGTTAATTCTACCAATATATGGTTGGCAAGTTAGTCTTATAAGGTGCAAAATTACTCTAATATGGTTTAAAGTGACTTACATGGTAGATTAGAGCCAAAATGTGGACCTAAATTGACCCGTATGAAAGTGCTACCAAGAGATGGTTAAAGGATGTCAAATTGGTATGTTTATGATGTCTAACATGTTAATTCTACCAATATATGGTGGAAATTTAGTCTTATAAGGTGCAAAATTACTCTAATATGGTTTAAAGTGACTTACATGGTAGATTAGAGCCAAAATGTGGACCAAAATTGACTCGTATGAAAGTGGTACCAAGAGATGGTTAAAGGATGTCAAATTGGATGTTTATGATGTTAGCATGTTAATTCTACCAATATATGGTTGAAAGTGAGTCTTATAAGGTGCAAAATTACTCTAATATGGTTTAAAGTGACTTACATGGTCAATTAGAGCCAAAATGTGGACCCAAAATTGACTCGTATGAAAGTGGTACAAGAGGTGGTTAAAGGATGTCAAATTAGATATTTATGATGTTAACATGTTAATTATACCAATATATGGTGAAAGTGAGTCTTATAAGGTGCAAAATTACTCTAATATGGTTTAAAGGGACTTACATGGTAGATTAGAGCCAAAATGTGGACCAAATTGACTTGTATGAAAGTGGTACCAAGAGATGGTTAAAGGATGTCAAATTGGATGTTTATGATGTTAACATGTTAATTCTACCAATATATGGTGGCAAGTTAGTCTTATAAGGTGCAAAATTACTCTAATATGGTTTAATGTGACTTGCATGGTTGATTATAGCCAAAATGTGTACCAATATTGACTCGTATGAAAGTGGTACCAAGAGATGGTTTAAAGGATGTCAAATGGATGTTTATGATGTTAACATGTTAATTGTACCAATATGGTTGAAAGTGAGTCTTATAAGGTGCAAAATTACTCTAATATGGTTTAAAGGGACTTGCATGGTAGATTAGAGCCAAAATATGGACCAAAATTGACTTGTATAAAGTGGTACCAAGAGATGGTTAAAGGATGTCAAATTGGATGTTTATGATGTTAACATGTTAATTCTACCAATATATGGTGGCAAGTTAGTCTTATAAGGTGCAAAATTACTCTAATATGGTTTAAAGTGACTTACATGGTAGATTAGAGCAAAAATGTGGACTAAAATTGACCCGTATGAAAGTGGTACCAAGAGATGGTTAAAGGATGTCAAATTGGATGTTTATGATATTAACATGTTAATTCTACCAATATATGGTTGAAAGTGAGTCTTATAAGGTGAAAATTACTCTAATATGGTTTTAAAGTGACTTACATGGTTGATTAGAGCCAAAAGTGGACCAAAATTGACTCGTATGAAAGTGGTACCAAGAGGTGGTTAAAGGATGTCAAATTAGATGTTTATGATGTTAACATGTTAATTGTACCAATATATGGTTGAAAGTGAGTCTTATAAGGTGCAAAATTACTCTAATATAGTTTAAAGGGACTTACATGGTAGATTAGAGCCAAAATGTGGACCAAAATTGACTGTATAAAGTGGTACCAAGAGATGGTTAAAGGATGTCAAATTGGATGTTTATGATGTTAACATGTTAATTATACCAATATATGGTGGCAAGTTAGTCTTATAAGGTGCAAAATTACTCTAATATGGTTTAAAGTGACTTACATGGTAGATTAGAGCCAAAATGTGGACTAAAATTGACCCGTATGAAAGTGGTACCAAGAAATGGTTAAAGGATGTCAAATTGGATGTTTATGATGTTAACATGTTAATTCTACCAATATATGGTTGAAAGTGAGTCTATAAGGTGCAAAATTACTCTAATATGGTTTAAAGTGACTTACATGGTTGATTAGAGCCAAAAAGTGGACCAAAATTGACTTGTATAAAAGTGGTACCAAGAGATGGTTAAAGGATGTCAAATTGGATGTTTATGATGTTAACATGTTAATTCTACCAATATATGGTGGCAAGTTAGTCTTATAAGGTGCAAAATTACTCTAATATGGTTTAAAGTGACTTACATGGTAGATTAGAGCCAAAATGTGGACTAAAATTGACCCGTATGACAGTGGTACCAAGAGATGGTTAAAGGATGTCAAATTGGATATTTATGATATTAAAATGTTCATTCTACCAATATATGGTTGAAAGTGAGTCTTATAAGGTGCAAAATTACTCTAATATGGTTTAAAGTGACTTACATGGTTGATTAGAGCCAAAAAGTGGACCAAAATTGACTCGTATGAAAGTGGTACCAAGAGGTGGTTTAAAGGATGTCAAATTAGATGTTTATGATGTTAACATGTTAATTGTACCAATATATGGTGTGAGTCTTATAAGGTGCAAAATTACTCTAATATGGTTTAAAGGACTTACATGGTAGATTAGAGCCAAAATGTGGACCAAAATTGACGTATAAAAGTGGTACCAAGAGATGGTTAAAGGATGTCAAATTGGATGTTTATGATGTTAACATGTTAATTCTACCAATATATGGTGAAAGTAGTCTTATAAGGTGCAAAATTACTCTAATATGGTTTAAAGTGACTTACATGGTAGATTAGAGCCAAAATGTGGAAAATTGACGTATGAAAGTGGTACCAAGAGATGGTTAAAGGATGTCAAATTGTTTATGATGTTAACATGTTAATTCTACCAATATATGGTTGAAAGTGAGTCTTATAAGGTGCAAAATTACTCTAATATGGTTTAAAGTGACTTACATGGTAGATTAGAGCCAAAATGTGGACCAAAATTGACTGTATGAAAGTGGTACCAAGAGATGGTTAAAGGATGTCAAATTGGATGTTTA
>NW_027420821.1:0-21990 GCF_009905375.1 Apium graveolens | reverse complement strand
TCTATTGGATGTATATGATGTTAACATGTTAATTGTACCAAATATATGATGGCAAGTGACTTTATAGGTGCAAAGTGACTCTAATATGGTGAATAAGTCACTTACATGGTTGATTAGAGCCAAAATGTGGACCAAAATTGACTTGTAGAAAGGGTACCAAAAGGTGGTAAAAGGATGTTAATTGCATGTATATGATGTTAACATGTTAATTGTATCAATATTGGGAAAGTGACTCTTATAGGTGCAAAGTGACTCTAATATGGTGAAAAGTGACTTACATGGTTGATTAGAGCCAAAATGTGGAAAAATTGACTTGTAGGAAAGTGGCATTAAAGGTGGTAAAGGATGTCAATTGGATGTATATGATGTTAACATGTTAATTATCAAATATGTGGAAAGTGACTCATATAGGGTGCAAATGACTCTAATATGGTGAAAAGTGACTTACATGGTTAATTAGAACCAAAATGTGGACCAAAATTGACTTGTATGAAGTGGCACAAGAGGTGGTAAAAGGATTTCTAATTGGATGTATATGATGTTAACATGTTAATTGTACCAATATGATGGCAAGTGACTCTTATAAGGTGCAAAGTGACTCTAATATGGTGATAAGTCACTTACATGATTGATTAGAGCCAAAATGTGGCCCAAAATTGACTGTAGGAAAGGGTACCAAAAGGTGGTTAAAGGATGTAATTGATGTACATGATGTTAACATGTTAATTGTATCAATATGTGGGGAAAGTGACTCTTATAGGGTGCAAATGACTCTAATATGGTGAAAAGTGACTTACATGGTTGATTAGAGCCAAAATGTGGAATAAAATTGACTTGTATGAAAGTGCATTAAGAGGTGGTAAAAGGATTTCTAATTGGATGTATATGATGTTAACATGTTAATTGTACCAATATATGATGGCAAGTGACTCTTATAAGGTGCAAAGTGACTAATATGGTGATAAGTCACTTACATGATGATTAGAGCCAAAATGTGGCCCAAAATTGACTTGTAGGAAAGGGTACCAAAAGGTGGTTAAAGGATGTTAATTGCATGTACATGATGTTAACATGTTAATTGTATCTATGTGGGGGAAAGTGACTTATAGTGCAAATGACTCTAATATGGTGAAAAGTGACTTACATGGTTGATTAGAGCCAAAATGTGGAATAAAATTAACTTGTATGAAAGTGGCATTAATAGGTGGTAAAAGGATGTCAAACTGGATGTATATGATGTTAACATGTTAATTGTTGTGATATGGTGGAAAGTGACTCTTATAAGGTGCAAAGTGACTCTAATATGGTGAAAAGTGACTTACATGGTTGATTAGAACCAAAATGTGGAACAAAATTGACCTGTATGAAAGTGGAATTAAGAGGTGGTAAAAGGATGTCAATTCGGATGTATATGATGTTAACATGTTAATTGTATAAATATATGGTGGAAAGTGACTCATATAGGGTGCAAAATGACTCTAATATGTGAAAAGTGACTTACATGGTTAATTTGAACCAAAATGTGGACCAAAATTGACTTGTATGAATGTGGCAGTAAGAGGTGGTAAAAGGATTTCTAATTGGATGTATATGATGTTAACATGTTAATTGTACCAATATGATGGCAAGTGACTCTTATAAGGTGCAAAGTGACTCTAATATGGTGATAAGTCACTTACATGATTGATTAGAGCCAAAATGTGGCCCAAAATTGACTTGTAGGAAAGGGGTACCAAAAGGTGGCTAAAGGATGTTTAATTGCATGTACATGATGTTAACATGTTAATTGTATCAATATGTGGGGAAAGTGACTCTTATAGGGTGCAAAGTGACTCTAATATGGTGAAAAAGTGACTTACATGGTTGATTAGAGCCAAAATGTGTAATAAAATTAACTTGTATGAAAGTGGCATTAAAGGTGGTAAAAGGATGTCAACTGGATGTATATGATGTTAACATGTTAATTTTATATATGGTGGAAAGTGACTCTTATAAGGTGCAAAGTGACTAATATGGTGAAAAGTGACTTACATGGTTGATTAGAACCAAAATGTGGAACAAAATTGACCTGTATGAAAGTGGAATTAAGAGGTGGTAAGAGGATGTCATTCGGATGTATATGATGTTAACATGATAATTGTATAAATATATGGGGAAAGTGACTCATATAGGGTGCAAAATGACTCTAAGATGGTGAAAAGTGACTTACATGGTTGATTAGAGCCAAAATGTGGAATAAAAATAATTGCATGAAAGTGGCATTAATGGTGGTAAAAGGATGTCAAACTGGATGTATATGATGTTAACATGTTAATTGTTGTATATACGGTGGAAAGTGACCTTTATAAGGTGCAAAGTGACTCTAATATGGTGAAAAGTACTTACATGGTTGATTAGAACCAAAATGTGGAACAAAATTGACCTGTATGAAAGTGGAATTAAGAGGTGGTAAAAGGATGTCAATTCGGATGTATATGATGTTAACATGTTAATTGATAAATATATGCTGGAAAGTGACTCATATAGGGTGCAAAATGACTTTAATATGGTGAAAAGTACTTACATGGTTAATTGAACCAAAATGTGGACCAAAATTGACTTGTATGAATGTGGCAGTAAGAGGTGGTAAAAGGATTTCTAATTGGATGTATATGATGTTAACATGTTAATTGTACCAATATATGATGGCAAGTGACTCTATAAGGTGCAAAGTGACTCTAATATGGTGATAAGTCACTTACATGATTGATTAGAGCCAAAATGTGGCCCAAAATTGACTTGTAGGAAAGGGGTACCAAAGGTGGCTAAAGGATGTTTATTGCATGCATGATGTTAACATGTTAATTGTATCAATATGTGGGGAAATGACTCTTATAGGGTGCAAAGTGACTCTAATATGGTGAAAAGTGACTTACATGGTTGATTAGAGCCAAAATGTGAATAAAATTAACTTGTATGAAAGTGGCATTAATAGGTGGTAAAAGGATGTCAAACTGGATGTATATGATGTTAACATGTTAATTGTTGAATATATGGTGGAAAGTGACTATAAGGTGCAAAGTGACTCTAATATGGTGAAAAGTGACTTACATGGTTAATTAGAACCAAAATGTGGACCAAAATTGACTTGTATGAATGTGGCACAAGAGGTGGTAAAAGGATTTCTAATTGGATGTATATGATGTTAACATGTTAATTGTACCAATATATGATGGCAAGTGACTCTTATAAGGTGCAAAATAATATGGTGATAAGTCACTTACATGATTGATTAGAGCCAAAATGTGGCCCAAAATTGACTTGTAGGAAAGGGGTACCAAAAGGTGGTTAAAGGATGATTAATTGTTGTACATGATGTTAACATGTTAATTGTATCAATATGTGGGGAAAGTGACTCTTATAGGGTGCAAACTGACTCTAATATGGTGAAAAGTGACTTACATGGTTGATTAGAGCCAAAATGGTAATAAAATTAACTTGTATGAAAGTGGCATTAATAGGTGGTAACAGGATGTCAAACTGGATGTATATGATGTTAACATGTTAATTGTTGTGTATATGGTGGAAAGTGACTCTTATAAGGTGCAAAGTGACTCTAATATGGTGAAAAGTGACTTACATGGTTGATTAGAACCAAAATGTGGAACAAAATTGACCTGTATGAAAGTGGAATTAAGAGATGGTAAAAGGATGTCAATTCGGATGTATATGATGTTAACATGTTAATTGTATAAATATATGGTGGAAAGTGACTCATATAGGGTGCAAAATGACTCTAATATGGTGAAAAGTGACTTACATGGTTAATTTGAACCAAAATGTGGACCAAAATTGACTTGTATGAATGTGGCAGTAAGAGGTGGTAAAAGGATTTCTAATTGGATGTTATGATGTTAACATGTTAATTGTACCAATATATGATGGCAAGTGACTCTTATAAGGTGCAAAGTGACTCTAATATGGTGATAAGTCACTTACATGATTGATTAGAGCCAAAATGTGGCCCAAAATTGACTTGTAGGAAAGGGGTACCAAAAGGTGGTTAAAGGATGTTTAATTGCATGTACATGATGTTAACATGTTAATTGTATCAATATGTGGGGAAAGTGACTCTTATAGGGTGCAAAGTGACTCTAATATGGTGAAAAGTGACTTACATGGTTGATTAGAGCCAAAATGTGGAATAAAATTAACTTGTATGAAAGTGGCATTAATAGGTGGTAAAAGGATGTCAAACTGGATGTATATGATGTTAACATGTTAATTGTTGTATATATGGTGGAAAGTGACTCTTATAAGGTGCAAAGTGACTCTAATATGGTGAAAAGTGACTTACATGGTTGATTAGAACCAAAATGTGGAACAAAATTGACCTGTATGAAAGTGGAATTAAGAGGTGGTAAAAGGATGTCAATTCGGATGTATATGATGTTAACATGTTAATTGTATAAATATATGGTGGAAAGTGACTCATATAGGGTGCAAAATGACTCTAATATGGTGAAAAGTGACTTACATGGTTAATTAGAACCAAAATGTGGAAAAATTAACTTGTATGAATGGCATAAGAGGTTAAAAGGATTCTAATTGGATGTATATGATGTTAACATGTTAATTGTATATGATGGCAAGTGACCTTATAAGGTGCAAAGTGACTCTAATATGGTGAAAGTACTTACATTGATTAGACCAAAATGTGGCCCAAAATTGACTGTAGGAAAGGGGAAAGAGGTGGTAAAGGATGTAATTGATGTATATGATGTTAACATGTTAATTGTAAATATATGTGGAAAGTGACTCTTATAGGGTGCAAATGACTCTAATATGGTGAAAAGTGACTTACATGGTTGATTAGAGCCAAAATGTGGAATAAAATTAATTGCATGAAATGGCATTAATAGGTGGTAAAAGGATGTCAAACTGGATGTATATGATGTTAACATGTTAATTGTTGTATATACGGTGGAAAGTGACCTTATAAGGTGCAAAGTGACTCTAATATGGTGAAAAGTGACTTACATGGTTGATTAGAACCAAAATGTGGAACAAAATTGACCTGTATGAAAGTGGAATTAAGAGGTGGTAAAAGGATGTCAATTCGGATGTATATGATGTTAACATGTTAATTGTATAAATATATGGTGGAAAGTGACTCATATAGGGTGCAAAATGACTCTAATATGGTGAAAAGTGACTTACATGGTTAATTGAACCAAAATGTGGACCAAAATTGACTTGTATGAATGTGGCAGAAGAGGTGGTAAAAGGATTTCTAATTGGATGTAATGATGTTAACATGTTAATTGTACCAATATATGATGGCAAGTGACTCTTATAAGGTGCAAAGTGACTTAATATGGTGATAAGTCACTTACATGATTGATTAGAGCCAAAATGTGGCCCAAAATTGACTTGTAGGAAAGGGTACCAAAAGGTGGTTAAAGGATGTTTAATTGCATGTACATGATGTTAACATGTTAATTGTATCAATATGTGGGAAAGTGACTCTTATAGGGTGCAAAGTGACTCTAATATGGTGAAAAGTGACTTACATGGTTGATTAGAGCCAAAATGTGGAATAAAATTAACTTGTATGAAAGTGGCATTAATAGGTGGTAAAAGGATGTCAAACTGGATGTATATGATGTTAACATGTTAATTGTTGTGTATATGTGGAAAGTGACTCTATAAGGTGCAAAGTGACTCTAATATGGTGAAAAGTGACTTACATGGTTGATTAGAACCAAAATGTGGAACAAAATTGACCTGTATGAAAGTGGAATTAAGAGGTGGTAAAAGGATGTCAATTCGGATGTATATGATGTTAACATGTTAATTGTATAAATATAGTGGAAAGTGACTCATATAGGGTGCAAAATGACTCTAATATGGTGAAAAGTGACTTACATGGTTAATTTGAACCAAAATGTGGACCAAAATTGACTTGTATGAATGTGGCTAAGAGGTGGTAAAAGGATTTCTAATTGGATGTATATGATGTTAACATGTTAATTGTACCAATATATGATGGCAAGTGACTCTTATAAGGTGCAAAGTGACTCTAATATGGTGATAAGTCACTTACATGATTGATTAGAGCCAAAATGTGGCCCAAAATTGACTTGTAGGAAAGGGGTACCAAAGGTGGCTAAAGGATGTTTAATTGCATGTACATGATGTTAACATGTTAATTGTATCAATATGTGGGGAAAGTGACTCTTATAGGGTGCAAAGTGACTCTAATATGGTGAAAAGTGACTTACATGGTTGATTAGAGCCAAAATGTGAATAAAATTAACTTGTATGAAAGTGGCATTAATAGGTGGTAAAAGGATGTCAAACTGGATGTATATGATGTTAACATGTTAATTGTTGTATATATGGTGGAAAGTGACTCTTATAAGGTGCAAAGTGACTCTAATATGGTGAAAAGTGACTTACATGGTTGATTAGAACCAAAATGTGGAACAAAATTGACCTGTATGAAAGTGGAATTAAGAGGTGGTAAAAGGATGTCAATTCGGATGTATATGATGTTAACATGTTAATTGTATAAATATATGGTGGAAAGTGACTCATATAGGGTGCAAAATGACTCTAATATGGTGAAAAGTGACTTACATGGTTAATTGAACCAAAATGTGGACCAAAATTGACTTGTATGAATGTGGCAGTAAGAGGTGGTAAAAGGATTTCTAATTGGATGTATATGATGTTAACATGTTAATTGTACCAATATATGATGGCAAGTGACTCTTATAAGGTGCAAAGTGACTCTAATATGGTGATAAGTCACTTACATGATTGATTAGAGCCAAAATGTGGCCCAAAATTGACTTGTAGGAAAGGGTACCAAAAGGTGGTTAAAGGATGTTTAATTGCATGTACATGATGTTAACATGTTAATTGTATCAATATGTGGGGAAAGTGACTCTTATAGGGTGCAAAGTGACTCTAATATGGTGAAAAGTGACTTACATGGTTGATTAGAGCCAAAATGTGTAATAAAATTAACTTGTATGAAAGTGGCATTAATAGGTGGTAAAAGGATGTCAAACTGGATGTATATGATGTTAACATGTTAATTGTTGTATATGGTGGAAAGTGACTCTTATAAGGTGCAAAGTGACTCTAATATGGTGAAAAGTGACTTACATGGTTGATTAGAACCAAAATGTGGAACAAAATTGACCTGTATGAAAGTGGAATTAAGAGTGGTAAAAGGATGTCAATTCGGATGTATATGATGTTAACATGTTAATTGTATAAATATATGGTGGAAAGTGACTCATATAGGGTGCAAAATGACTCTAATATGGTGAAAAGTGACTTACATGGTTAATTTGAACCAAAATGTGGACCAAAATTGACTTGTATGAATGTGGCAGTAAGAGGTGGTAAAAGGATTTCTAATTGGATGTATATGATGTTAACATGTTAATTGTACCAATATATGATGGCAAGTGACTCTTATAAGGTGCAAAGTGACTCTAATATGGTGATAAGTCACTTACATGATTGATTAGAGCCAAAATGTGGCCCAAAATTGACTTGTAGGAAAGGGGTACCAAAGGTGGCTAAAGGAGTTTAATTGCATGTACATGATGTTAACATGTTAATTGTATCAATATGTGGGGAAAGTGACTCTTATAGGGTGCAAAGTGACTCTAATATGGTGAAAAGTGACTTACATGGTTGATTAGAGCCAAAATGTGTAATAAAATTAACTTGTATGAAAGTGGCATTAATAGGTGTTAAAAGGATGTCAAATGGATGTATATGATGTTAACATGTTAATTGTTGTATATATGGTGGAAAGTGACTCTTATAAGGTGCAAAGTGACTCTAATATGGTGAAAAGTGACTTACATGGTTGATTAGAACCAAAATGTGGAACAAAATTGACCTGTATGAAAGTGGAATTAAGAGGTGGTAAGAGGATGTCAATTCGGATGTATATGATGTTAACATGTTAATTGTATAAATATATGGTGGAAAGTGACTCATATAGGGTGCAAAATGACTCTAATATGGTGAAAAGTGACTTACATGGTTGATTAGAGCCAAAATGTGGAATAAAATTAATTTGCATGAAAGTGGCATTAATAGGTGGTAAAAGGATGTCAAACTGGATGTATATGATGTTAACATGTTAATTGTTGTATATACGGTGGAAAGTGACCTTTATAAGGTGCAAAGTGACTCTAATATGGTGAAAACTTACTTACATGGTTGTTTAGAACCAAAATGTGGAACAAAATTGACCTGTATGAAAGTGGAATTAAGAGGTGGTAAAAGGATGTCAATTCGGATGTATATGATGTTAACATGTTAATTGTATAAATATATGCTGGAAAGTGACTCATATAGGGTGCAAAATGACTTAATATGGTGAAAAGTGACTTACATGGTTAATTTGAACCAAAATGTGGACCAAAATTGACTTGTATGAATGTGGCAGTAAGAGGTGGTAAAAGGATTTCTAATTGGATGTATATGATGTTAACATGTTAATTGTACCAATATATGATGGCAAGTGACTCTTATAAGGTGCAAAGTGACTCTAATATGGTGATAAGTCACTTACATGATTGATTAGAGCCAAAATGTGGCCCAAAATTGACTTGTAGGAAAGGGGTACCAAAAGGTGGCTAAAGGATGTTTAATTGCATGTACATGATGTTAACATGTTAATTGTATCAATATATGGGGAAATTGACTCTTATTGGGTGCAAAGTGACTCTAATATGGTGAAAAGTGACTTACATGGTTGATTAGAGCCAAAATGTGGAATAACATTAACTTGTATGAAAGTGGCATTAATAGGTGGTAAAAGGATGTCAAATTGGATGTATATGATGTTAACATGTTAATTATACAAATAGATTGTGGAAAGTGACTCATATAGGGAGCAAAATGACTCGAATATGGTGAAAAGTGACTTACATGGTTAATTAGAACCAAAATGTGGACCAAAATTGACTTGTATGAATGTGGCACCAAGAGGTGGTAAAAGGATTTCTAATTGAATGTATATGATGTTAACAAGTTAATTGTACCAATATATGATGGCAAGTGACTCTTATAAGGTGCAAACATATGGTGATAAGTCACTTACATGATTGATTAGAGCCAAAATGTGGCCCAAAATTGACTTGTAGGAAAGGGGTACCAAAAGGTGGTTAAAGGATGATTAATTGTTGTACATGATTTTAACATGTTAATTGTATCAATATATGGGGAAAGTGACTCTTATAGGGTGCAAAGTTACTCTAATATGGTGAAAAGTGACTTACATGGTTGATTAGAGCCAAAATGTGGAATAAAATTAATTTGCATGAAAGTGGCATAATAGGTGGTAAAAGGATGTCAAACTGGATGTATATGATGTTAACATGTTAATTGTTGTATATACGGTGGAAAGTGTCTTTATAAGGTGCAAAGTGACTCTAATATGGTGAAAAGTGACTTACATGGTTGATTAGAACCAAAATGTGGAACAAAATTGACCTGTATGAAAGTGGAATTAAGAGGTGGTAAAAGGATGTCAATTCGGATGTATATGATGTTAACATGTTAATTGTATAAATATATGCTGGAAAGTGACTCATATAGGGTGCAAAATGACTCTAATATGGTGAAAAGTGACTTACATGGTTAATTTGAACCAAAATGTGGACCAAAATTGACTTGTATGAATGTGGCAGTAAGAGGTGGTAAAAGGATTTCTAATTGGATGATATGATGTTAACATGTTAATTGTACCAATATATGATGGCAAGTGACTCTTATAAGGTGCAAAGTGACTTAATATGGTGATAAATCACTTACATGATTGATTAGAGCCAAAATGTGGCCCAAAATTGACTTGTAGGAAAGGGGTACCAAACGGTGGCTAAAGGATGTTTAATTGCATGTACATGATGTTAACATGTTAATTGTATCAATATGTGGGGAAAGTGACTCTTATAGGGTGCAAAGTGACTCTAATATGGTGAAAAGTGACTTACATGGTTGATTAGAGCCAAAATGTGTAATAAAATTAACTTGTATGAAAGTGGCATTAATAGGTGGTAAAAGGATGTCAAACTGGATGTATATGATGTTAACATGTTAATTGTTGTATATATGGTGGAAAGTGACTCTTATAAGGTGCAAAGTGACTCTAATATGGTGAAAAGTGACTTACATGGTTGATTAGAACCAAAATGTGGAACAAAATTGACCTGTATGAAAGTGGAATTAAGAGGTGGCAAGAGGATGTCAATTCGGATGTATATGATGTTAACATGTTAATTGTATAATATATGGTGGAAAGTAACTCATATAGGGTGCAAAATGACTCTAATATGGTGAAAAGTGACTTACACGGTTAATTTGAACCAAAATGTGAACCAAAATTGACTTGTATGAATGTGGCACTAAGAGGTGGTAAAAGGATTTCTAATTGGATGTATATGATGTTAACATGTAATTGTACCAATATATGATGGCAAGTGACTCTTATAAGGTGCAAAGTACTCTAATATGGTGATAAGTCACTTACATGATTGATTAAGCCAAAATGTGGCCCAAAATTGACTTGTAGGAAAGGGGTACCAAAAGGTGGTTAAAGGATGTTTAATTGCATGTACATGATGTTAACATGTTAATTGTATCAATATATGGGGAAAGTGACTCTTATAGGGTGCAAAGTGACTCTAATATGGTGAAAAGTGACTTACATGGTTGATTAGAGCCAAAATGTGGAATAACATTAACTTGTATGAAAGTGGCATTAATAGGTGGTAAAAGGATGTCAAATTGGATGTATATGATGTTAACATGTTAATTATACAAATAGATTGTGGAAAGTGACTCATATAGGGAGCAAAATGACTCGAATATGGTGAAAAGTGACTTACATGGTTAATTAGAACCAAAATGTGGACCAAAATTGACTTGTATGAATGTGGCACAAGAGGTGGTAAAAGGATTTCTAATTGATGTATATGATGTTAACAAGTTAATTGTACCAATATATGATGGCAAGTGACTCTTATAAGGTGCAAAGTGACTCTAATATGGTGATAAGTCACTTACATGATTGATTAGAGCCAAAATGTGGCCCAAAATTGACTTGTAGGAAAGGGTACCAAAAGGTGGTTAAAGGATGATTAATTGTTGTACATGATGTTAACATGTTAATTGTATCAATATTGGGGAAAGTGACTCTTATAGGGTGCAAAGTACTCTAATATGGTGAAAAGTGACTTACATGGTTGATTAGAGCCAAAATGTGGAATAAAATTAATTGCATGAAAGTGGCATTAATAGGTGGTAAAAGGATGTCAAACTGGATGTATATGATGTTAACATGTTAATTGTTGTATATACGGTGGAAAGTGACTTTATAAGGTGCAAAGTGACTCTAATATGGTGAAAAGTGACTTACATGGTTGATTAGAACCAAAATGTGGAACAAAATTGACCTGTATGAAAGTGGAATTAAGAGGTGGTAAAAGGATGTCAATTCGGATGTATATGATGTTAACATGTTAATTGTATAAATATATGCTGGAAAGTGACTCATATAGGGTGCAAAATGACTCTAATATGGTGAAAAGTGACTTACATGGTTAATTTGAACCAAAATGTGGACCAAAATTGACTTGTATGAATGTGGCAGTAAGAGGTGGTAAAAGGATTTCTAATTGGATGTATATGATGTTAACATGTTAATTGTACCAATATATGATGGCAAGTGACTCTTATAAGGTGCAAAGTGACTCTAATATGGTGATAAGTCACTTACATGATTGATTAGAGCCAAAATGTGGCCCAAAATTGACTTGTAGGAAAGGGGTACCAAAGGTGGCTAAAGGAGTTTAATTGCATGTACATGATGTTAACATGTTAATTGTATCAATATGTGGGGAAAGTGACTCTTATAGGGTGCAAAGTGACTCTAATATGGTGAAAAGTGACTTACATGGTTGATTAGAGCCAAAATGTGGAATAAAATTAACTTGTATGAAAGTGGCATTAATAGGTGGTAAAAGGATGTCAAACTGGATGTATATGATGTTAACATGTTAATTGTTGTATATGGTGGAAAGTGACTCTTATAAGGTGCAAAGTGACTCTAATATGGTGAAAAGTGACTTACATGGTTGATTAGAACCAAAATGTGGAACAAAATTGACCTGTATGAAAGTGGAATTAAGAGGTGGTAAAAGGATGTCAATTCGGATGTATATGATGTTAACATGTTAATTGTATAAATATATGTGGAAAGTGACTCATATAGGGTGCAAAATGACTCTAATATGGTGAAAAGTGACTTACATGGTTAATTTGAACCAAAATGTGGACCAAAATTGACTTGTATGAATGTGGCAGTAAGAGGTGGTAAAAGATTTCTAATTGATGTATATGATGTTAACATGTTAATTGTACCAATATATGGGCAAGTGACTCTTATAAGGTGCAAAGTGACTCTAATATGGTGATAAGTCACTTACATGATTGATTAGAGCCAAAATGTGGCCCAAAATTGACTTGTAGGAAAGGGGTACCAAAAGGTGGTTAAAGGATGTTTAATTGCATGTACATGATGTTAACATGTTAATTGTATCAATATGGGGAAAGTGACTCTTATAGGGTGCAAAGTGACTCTAATATGGTGAAAAGTGACTTACATGGTTGATTAGAGCCAAAATGTGGAATAAAATTAATTTATGAAAGTGGCATTAATAGGTGGTAAAAGGATGTCAAACTGGATGTATATGATGTTAACATGTTAATTGTTGTATATATGGTGGAAAGTGACTCTTATAAGGTGCAAAGTGACTCTAATATGGTGAAAAGTGACTTACATGGTTGATTAGAACCAAAATGTGGAACAAAATTGACCTGTATGAAAGTGGAATTAAGAGGTGGTAAAAGGATGTCAATTCGGATGTATATGATGTTAACATGTTAATTGTATAAATATATGTGGAAAGTGACTCATATAGGGTGCAAAATGACTCTAATATGGTGAAAAGTGACTTACATGGTTAATTTGAACCAAAATGTGGACCAAAATTGACTTGTATGAATGTGGCACTAAGAGGTGGTAAAAGGATTTCTAATTGGATGTATATGATGTTAACATGTTAATTGTACCAATATGATGGCAAGTGACTCTTATAAGGTGCAAAGTGACTCTAATATGGTGATAAGTCACTTACATGATTGATTAGAGCCAAAATGTGGCCCAAAATTGACTTGTAGGAAAGGGGTACCAAAGGTGGTAAAGGATGTTTAATTGCATGTACATGATGTTAACATGTTAATTGTATCAATATGTGGGGAAAGTGACTCTTATAGGGTGCAAAGTGACTCTAATATGGTGAAAAGTGACTTACATGGTTGATTAGCCAAAATGTGGAATAAAATTAACTTGTATGAATGGCATTAATAGGTGGTAAAAGGTGTCAAACTGGATGTATATGATGTTAACATGTTAATTGTTGTATATATGGTGGAAAGTGACTCTTATAAGGTGCAAAGTGACTCTAATATGGTGAAAAGTGACTTACATGGTTGATTAGAACCAAAATGTGGAACAAAATTGACCTGTATGAAAGTGGAATTAAGAGGTGGTAAAAGGATGTCAATTCGGATGTATATGATGTTAACATGTTAATTGTATAAATATATGCTGGAAAGTGACTCATATAGGGTGCAAAATGACTCTAATATGGTGAAAAGTGACTTACATGGTTAATTTGAACCAAAATGTGGACCAAAATTGACTTGTATGAATGTGGCAGTAAGAGGTGGTAAAAGGATTTCTAATTGGATGTATATGATGTTAACATGTTAATTGTACCAATATATGATGGCAAGTGACTCTTATAAGGTGCAAAGTGACTCTAATATGGTGATAAGTCACTTACATGATTGATTAGAGCCAAAATGTGGCCCAAAATTGACTTGTAGGAAAGGGGTACCAAAGGTGGTAAAGGATGTTTAATTGCATGTACATGATGTTAACATGTTAATTGTATCAATATGTGGGGAAAGTGACTCTTATAGGGTGCAAAGTGACTCTAATATGGTGAAAAGTGACTTACATGGTTGATTAGAGCCAAAATGTGGAATAAAATTAACTTGTATGAAAGTGGCATTAATAGGTGGTAAAAGGATGTCAAACTGGATGTATATGATGTTAACATGTTAATTGTTGTATATATGGTGGAAAGTGACTCTTATAAGGTGCAAAGTGACTCTAATATGGTGAAAAGTGACTTACATGGTTGATTAGAACCAAAATGTGGAACAAAATTGACCTGTATGAAAGTGGAATTAAGAGGTGGTAAAAGGATGTCAATTCGGATGTATATGATGTTAACATGTTAATTGTATAAATAATGGTGGAAAGTGACTCATATAGGGTGCAAAATGACTCTAATATGGTGAAAAGTGACTTACATGGTTAATTTGAACCAAAATGTGGACCAAAATTGACTTGTATGAATGTGGCACTAAGAGGTGGTAAAAGGATTTCTAATTGGATGTATATGATGTTAACATGTTAATTGTACCAATATGATGGCAAGTGACTCTTATAAGGTGCAAAGTGACTCTAATATGGTGATAAGTCACTTACATGATTGATTAGAGCCAAAATGTGGCCCAAAATTGACTTGTAGGAAAGGGGTACCAAAGGTGGTAAAGGATGTTTAATTGCATGTACATGATGTTAACATGTTAATTGTATCAATATGTGGGGAAAGTGACTCTTATAGGGTGCAAAGTGACTCTAATATGGTGAAAAGTGACTTACATGGTTGATTAGAGCCAAAATGTGGAATAAAATTAACTTGTATGAAAGTGGCATTAATAGGTGGTAAAAGGATGTCAAACTGGATGTATATGATGTTAACATGTTAATTGTTGTATATATGGTGGAAAGTGACTCTTATAAGGTGCAAAGTGACTCTAATATGGTGAAAAGTGACTTACATGGTTGATTAGAACCAAAATGTGGAACAAAATTGACCTGTATGAAAGTGGAATTAAGAGGTGGTAAAGGATGTCAATTCGGATGTATATGATGTTAACATGTTAATTGTATAAATTATGGTGGAAAGTGACTCATATAGGGTGCAAAATGACTCTAATATGGTGAAAAGTGACTTACAGGTTAATTTGAACCAAAATGTGACCAAAATTGACTTGTATGAATGTGGCACTAAGAGGTGGTAAAAGGATTTCTAATTGGATGTATATGATGTTAACATGTTAATTGTACCAATATATGATGGCAAGAGACTCTTATAAGGTGCAAAGTACTCTAATATGGTGATAAGTCACTTACATGATTGATTAAGCCAAAATGTGGCCCAAAATTGACTTGTGGAAAGGGGTACCAAAAGGTGGTTAAAGGATGTTTAATTGCATGTACATGATGTTAACATGTTAATTGTATCAATATATGGGGAAAGTGACTCTTATAGGGTGCAAGTGACTCTAATATGGTGAAAAGTGACTTACATGGTTGATTAGAGCCAAAATGTGGAATAAATTAACTTGTATGAAAGTGGCATTAATAGGTGGTAAAAGGATGTCAAATTGGATGTATATGATGTTAACATGTTAATTATACAAATAGATGTGGAAAGTGACTCATATAGGGCAAAATGACTCGAATATGGTGAAAAGTGACTTACATGGTTAATTAGAACCAAAATGTGGACCAAAATTGACTTGTATGAATGTGGCACCAAGAGGTGGTAAAAGGATTTCTAATTGATGTATATGATGTTAACATGTTAATTGTACCAATATATGAGGCAAGTGACTCTTATAAGGTGCAAAGTGACTCTAATATGGTGATAAGTCACTTACATGATTGATTAGAGCCAAAATGTGGCCCAAAATTGACTTGTAGGAAAGGGGTACCAAAAGGTGGTTAAAGGATTAATTGTGTACATGATTTAACATGTTAATTGTATCATATATGGGGAAAGTGACTCTTATAGGGTGCAAAGTGACTCTAATATGGTGAAAAGTGACTTACATGGTTGATTAGAGCCAAAATATGGAATAAAATTAATTGCATGAAAGTGGCATTAATAGGTGGTAAAAGGATGTCAAACTGGATGTATATGATGTTAACATGTTAATTGTTGTATATATGGAAAGTGTCTTTTATAAGGTGCAAAGTGACTCTAATATGGTGAAAAGTGACTTACATGGTTGATTAGAACCAAAATGTGGAACAAAATTGACCTGTATGAAAGTGGAATTAAGAGGTGGTAAAAGGATGTCAATTCGGATGTATATGATGTTAACATGTTAATTGTATAAATATGCTGGAAAGTGACTCATATAGGGTGCAAAATGACTCTAATATGGTGAAAAGTGACTTACATGGTTAATTTGAACCAAAATGTGGACCAAAATTGACTTGTATGAATGTGGCAGTAAGAGGTGGTAAAAGGATTTCTAATTGGATGTATATGATGTTAACATGTTAATTGTACCAATATATGATGGCAAGTGACTCTTATAAGGTGCAAAGTGACTCTAATATGGTGATAAATCACTTACATGATTGATTAGAGCCAAAATGTGGCCCAAAATTGACTTGTAGGAAAGGGGTACCAAACGGTGGCTAAAGGATGTTTAATTGCATGTACATGATGTTAACATGTTAATTGTATCAATATGTGGGGAAAGTGACTCTTATAGGGTGCAAAGTGACTCTAATATGGTGAAAAGTGACTTACATGGTTGATTAGAGCCAAAATGTGTAATAAAATTAACTTGTATGAAAATGGCATTAATAGGTGGTAAAAGGATGTCAAACTGGATGTATATGATGTTAACATGTTAATTGTTGTATATATGGTGGAAAGTGACTCTTATAAGGTGCAAAGTGACTCTAATATGGTGAAAAGTGACTTACATGGTTGATTAGAACCAAAATGTGGAACAAAATTGACCTGTATGAAAGTGGAATTAAGAGGTGGTAAAAGGATGTCAATTCGGATGTATATGATGTTAACATGTTAATTGTATAAATATATGGTGGAAAGTAACTCATATAGGGTGCAAAATGACTCTAATATGGTGAAAAGTGACTTACACGGTTAATTTGAACCAAAATGTGAACCAAAATTGACTTGTATGAATGTGGCACTAAGAGGTGGTAAAAGGATTTCTAATTGGATGTATATGATGTTAACATGTTAATTGTACCAATATATGATGGCAAGTGACTCTTATAAGGTGCAAAGTAACTCTAATATGGTGATAAGTCACTTACATGATTGATTAGAGCCAAAATGTGGCCCAAAATTGACTTGTAGGAAAGGGGTACCAAACGGTGGCTAAAGGGTGTTTAATTGCATGTACATGATGTTAACATGTTAATTGTATCAATATGTGGGGAAAGTGACTCTTATAGGGTGCAAAGTGACTCTAATATGGTGAAAAATGACTTACATGGTTGATTAGAGCCAAAATGTGTAATAAAATTAACTTGTATGAAAGTGGCATTAATAGGTGGTAAAAGGATGTCAAACTGGATGTATATGATGTTAACATGTTAATTGTTGTATATATGGTGGAAAGTGACTCTTATAAGTGCAAAGTGACTCTAATATGGTGAAAAGTGACTTACATGGTTGATTAGAACCAAAATGTGGAACAAAATTGACCTGTATGAAAGTGGAATTAAGAGGTGGTAAGGATGTCAATTCGGATGTATATGATGTTAACATGTTAATTGTATAAATATATGGTGGAAAGTGACTCATATAGGGTGCAAAATGACTCTAATATGATGAAAAGTGACTTACATGGTTGTTTAGAGCCAAAATGTGGAATAAAATTAATTTGCATGAAAGTGGCATTAATAGGTGGTAAAAGGTTGTCAAACTGGATGTATATGATGTTAACATGTTAATTGTTGTATATACGGTGGAAAGTGACCTTTATAAGATGCAAAGTGACTCTAATATGGTGAAAAGTTACTTACATGGTTGATTAGAACCAAAATGTGGAACAAATTGACCTGTATGAAAGTGGAATTAAGACGTGGTAAAAGGATGTCAATTCGGATGTATATGATGTTAACATGTTAATTGTATAATATATGCTGGAAAGTGACTCATATAGGGTGCAAAATGACTTTAATATGGTGAAAAGTGACTTACATGGTTAATTTGAACCAAAATGTGGACCAAAATTGACTTGTATGAATGTGGCAGTAAGAGGTGGTAAAAGGATTTCTAATTGGATGTATATGATGTTAACATGTTAATTGTACCAATATATGATGGCAAGTGACTCTTATAAGGTGCAAAGTGACTCTAATATGGTGATAAATCACTTACATGATTGATTAGAGCCAAAATGTGGCCCAAAATTGACTTGTAGGAAAGGGGTACCAAACGGTGGCTAAAGGATGTTTAATTGCATGTACATGATGTTAACATGTTAATTGTATCAATATGTGGGGAAAGTGACTCTTATAGGGTGCAAAGTGACTCTAATATGGTGAAAAGTGACTTACATGGTTGATTAGAGCCAAAATGTGTAATAAAATTAACTTGTATGAAAGTGGCATTAATAGGTGGTAAAAGGATGTCAAACTGGATGTATATGATGTTAACATGTTAATTGTTGTATATATGGTGGAAAGTGACTCTTATAAGGTGCAAAGTGACTCTAATATGGTGAAAAGTGACTTACATGGTTGATTAGAACCAAAATAAGGAACAAAATTGACCTGTATGAAAGTGGAATTAAGAGGTGGTAAAAGGATGTCAATTCGGATGTATATGATGTTAACATGTTAATTGTATAAATATGCTGGAAAGTGACTCATATAGGGTGCAAAATGACTCTAATATGGTGAAAAGTGACTTACATGGTTAATTTGAACCAAAATGTGGACCAAAATTGACTTGTATGAATGTGGCAGTAAGAGGTGGTAAAAGGATTTCTAATTGGATGTAATGATGTTAACATGTTAATTGTACCAATATATGATGGCAAGTGACTCTTATAAGGTGCAAAGTGACTCTAATATGGTGATAAATCACTTACATGATTGATTAGAGCTAAAATGTGGCCCAAAATTGACTTGTAGGAAAGGGGTACCAAACGGTGGCTAAAGGATGTTTAATTGCATGTACATGATGTTAACATGTTAATTGTATCAATATGTGGGGAAAGTGACTCTTATAGGGTGCAAAGTGACTCTAATATGGTGAAAAGTGACTTACATGGTTGATTAGAACCAAAATGTGTAATAAAATTAACTTGTATGAAAGTGGCATTAATAGGTGGTAAAAGGATGTCAAACTGGATGTATATGATGTTAACATGTTAATTGTTGTATATATGGTGGAAATTGACTCTTATAAGGTGCAAAGTGACTCTAATATGGTGAAAAGTGACTTACATGGTTGATTAGAACCAAAATGTGGAACAAAATTGACCTGTATGAAAGTGGAATTAAGAGGTGGTAAAAGGATGTCAATTCGGATGTATATGATGTTAACATGTTAATTGTATAAATATATGGTGGAAAGTAACTCATATAGGGTGCAAAATGACTCTAATATGGTGAAAAGTGACTTACACGGTTAATTTGAACCAAAATGTGAACCAAAATTGACTTGTATGAATGTGGCACTAAGAGGTGGTAAAAGGATTTCTAATTTGATGTATATGATGTTAACATGTTAATTGTACCAATATATGATGCCAAGTGACTCTTATAAGGTGCAAAGTAACTCTAATATGTGATAAGTCACTTACATGATTGATTAGAGCCAAAATGTGGCCCAAAATTGACTTATAGGAAAGGGGTACCAAAAGGTGGCTAAAGGATGTTTAATTGCATGTACATGATGTTAACATGTTAATTGTATCAATATATGGGGAAAGTGACTCTTATAGGGTGCAAAGTGACTCTAATATGGTGAAAAGTGACTTACATGGTTGATTAGAACCAAAATGTGGAACAAATTGACCTGTATGAAAGTGGAATTAAGAGGTGGTAAAAGGATGTCAATTCGGATGTATATGATGTTAACATGTTAATTGTATAAATATATGGTGGAAAGTGACTCATATAGGGTGCAAAATGACACTAATATGGTGAAAAGTGACTTACATGGTTGTTTAAGAGCCAAAATGTGGAATAAAATTAATTTGCATGAAAGTGGCATTAATAGGTGGTAAAAGGATGTCAAACTGGATGTATATGATGTTAACATGTTAATTGTTGTATATACGGTGGAAAGTGACCTTTATAAGATGCAAAGTGACTCTAATATGGTGAAAAGTTACTTACATGGTTGATTAGAACCAAAATGTGGAACAAAATTGACCTGTATGAAAGTGGAATTAAGAGGTGGTAAAAGGATGTCAATTCGGATGTATATGTTAACATGTTAATTGTATAAATATATGCTGGAAAGTGACTCATATAGGGTGCAAAATGACTTTAATATGGTGAAAAGTGACTTACATGGTTAATTTGAACCAAAATGTGGACCAAAATTGACTTGTATGAATGTGGCAGTAAGAGGTGGTAAAAGGATTTCTAATTGGATGTATATGATGTTAACATGTTAATTGTACCAATATATGATGGCAAGTGACTCTTATAGGTGCAAAGTAACTCTAATATGGTGATAAGTCACTTACATGATTGATTAAAGCCAAAATGTGGCCCAAAATTGACTTGTGGGAAAGGGTACCAAAAGGTGGTTAAAGGATGTTTAATTGCATGTACATGATGTTAACATGTTAATTGTATCAATATATGGGGAAAGTGACTCTTATAGGGTGCAAAGTGACTCTAATATGGTGAAAAGTGACTTAAATGGTTGATTAGAGCGAAAATGTGGAATAACATTAACTTGTATGAAAGTGGCATTAATAGGTGGTAAAAGGATGTCAAATTGTATGTATATGATGTTAACATGTTAATTATACAAATAGATTGTGGAAAGTGACTCATATAGGGAGCAAAATGACTCGAATATGGTGAAAAGTGACTTACATGGTTAATTAGAACCAAAATGTGGACCAAAATTGACTTGTATGAATGTGGCACCAAGAGGTGGTAAAAGGATTTCTAATTGAATGTATATGATGTTAACAAGTTAATTGTACCAATATATGATGGCAAGTGACTCTTATAAGGTGCAAAGTGACTCTAATATGGTGATAAGTCACTTACATGATTGATTAGAGCCAAAATGTGGCCCAAATTTGACTTGTAGAAAAGGGGTACCAAAAGGTGGTTAAAGGATGATTAATTGTTGTACATGATTTTAACATGTTAATTGTATCAATATATAGGGAAAGTGACTCTTATAGGGTGCAAAGTTACTCTAATATGGTGAAAAGTGACTTACATGGTTGATTAGAGCCAAAATGTGGAATAAAATTAATTTGCATGAAAGTGGCATTAATAGGTGGTAAAAGGATGTCAAACTGGATGTATATGATGTTAACATGTTAATTGTTGTATATACGGTGGAAAGTGTCTTTTATAAGGTGCAAAGTGACTCTAATATGGTGAAAAGTGACTTACATGGTTGATTAGAACCAAAATGTGGAACAAAATTGACCTGTATGAAAGTGGAATTAAGAGGTGGTAAAAGGATGTCAATTCGGATGTATATGATGTTAACATGTTAATTGTATAAATATATGCTGGAAAGTGACTCATATAGGGTGCAAAATGACTCTAATATGGTGAAAAGTGACTTACATGGTTAATTTGAACCAAAATGTGGACCAAAATTGACTTGTATGAATTTGGCAGTAAGAGGTGGTAAAGGATTTCTAATTGGATGTATATGATGTTAACATGTTAATTGTACCAATATATGAAGGCAAGTGACTCTTATAAGGTGCAAAGTGACTCTAATTGGTGATAAATCACTTACATGATTGATTAGAGCTAAAATGTGGCCCAAAATTGAC
>NW_027420820.1:0-49776 GCF_009905375.1 Apium graveolens | reverse complement strand
TGTAGTGCCATTCAAAACCAATCCAATTCAAGACAATGCATTAAAATTCAGTACAATCAATACAAAACCACTCTAATTCAATCAAACAAACACAAAACCAACAATAAAATTCATAAAACACCTCAAATCATTCCCAAACATACTATAAGTCATAACCATAATATATCCATTCAAACAAAAATTTAAGCCGATACCGGAGCATCAAACCGAAAGTATTACGAACCAAAACATTAACACAAATTTTCACTACAAATGAATCATCCCATAAACGATAAAGTTATACATTACAATCATCTTATAAACGACAAATATTAACTAAACCCAACAAGGAAACTTCGGATGATCACCTTCTCATCCTCCTGCCCACCATCCCCATCGATATCATCAACATCCTCATCACGTGACCTCATCCGGATGTATAATCCTTATCATCTTTCAAACACGCCGATTGTTTTCCTATATGGCACAAGTATAAACAATAAAAAGAAGAAACAAATTAATTTAAAATAAACAAATAATTAAACAACAGAATTAGTTTATACCTTAGCAACATGAGCTTCGATTTTTGGATGATATCTTCAAACAGAGTCCCAACAATGTGTACAATCTCACCACAAATTAGGCTATTCCATTGCAATCTTTGACTTGTTTCGAGGATGGATCCGAGGCTCAAGAGCAGTACGTGCAATTGGCTATCTCCTCATCGGAAGTGGTGAGCAAACTGATTTGGATTAGCACGAATCTCCGTAAGCATATTTCTCACCATTGTCGGTGATGGCTTCACATTATAGGAGCGAATGATGATGAGCCGACTTTATTTTTGGGGAATCTCGATAGTGGGTAATTAAGGTAGGCAAGAGATCGTGGCTCAAGCATTGGGAATCAACAAATAATTTTTCTTTGGCTTTGTATCTTCGAGGACCCCCCAATGCTTCCATCCACCAATCCCAGACTAATCTCTATCACCCGTTTGTGTCACCTCCAAGACATACGCGAAAAAAATAGCGGCATTCATTCCTACACAATTTCAAGCTTCATTGGAACATTTAAAATATATAAAAGCTTAAAATAAAAATGGAGAATGCACATGTAGACTAAAAAAAATCAATACTTACCGTAATGCACATGGCAACCGGAGTAGTGTAGACAGGATTTTCCTGATTGAATCCAACTTTCATATGAGACTTATCCCAACCTCAAGTCTAGTCGGTTTCTTCTTATTTTTGTCTCATCATACCTTTTAAAATATTAATACTTATATTAGCACATTCTTAGTTGATAATATTAAATGAATAAACGTGTATGTGTCTGTGTGTATGCCTGAAAGAAGAAATATCATTACCTCTTGCACTTTGTTAAATTACCGAGTACCGGAACTATGCAATCATTCAACTTGTTCGCGGTTAGCAGATCCAGCCAATGACCTATGTAAGTGCCCGTCATTTTGTCCCAATACTTTAAAAGATCTTTTGAAAAAGCAAAGGACAATAGGGCGGCTTTAAAGACCAATTTGAAACACCCTCTTCTTTTTGCTTTTCTCACAACTCCTTTTTAAGCTCATTGATTATCCTTTTGATTTTCACCTTGATGTGGATCTTTGCTATTTTCTTTCTTTTGAACCGACTTTGCCCCTTAAGATGTCTAAATATTTCTAAAATTACAACAAAACTTAGGGATAAATGCATCGTAAAATCAAGAAACAAATGCAACAAAAATGGGGTTTTTAACTTACTTGAAACTCTAAAACCCTTGCATTCCAATAGGGATTATGTTCTTAATGTCGGTAAAATTATAAAGCCCAATAGGCCACTTCTACGAATCTGCTCCAACAAAGTTTTTAGCGGTATCATTTTCAATGGTATATTATTAACAAAAAATGAACTTAATCATATGAGGACAATTGTAAGTACAACAATATATAAAAAAAAATGTAATTAAAAACGCATTTAACTTATTGTCCATCGGAGATATCAATGTGATATGGCTCTAATGACGGTTTTCTCCATAGATTATACTTGATTGTGATCGAGGTCGCCTTCCTGGGCCACTCTCGTTCTTCAGCAGGTGTCATGTGTTTAGCGGATCATTCGGGTCCGAATCTCAAAGCCCCTTGTCATTTCCCTTTCTCTTTGCTTCACCACTGTCCTTAGCACTTTTCCATTGCCCTAACTAGTACCTTTTTCATTGCCTTGCTAGCACCTTTTCCATTTCCCTTTCCCTTTCCTTTTTCTTTTTCAACTCCTTCCCTTGCCTTTCCTTGCCATCGAAACAATACCATTGTAATCAAGATCATAGGTAGCATCCAAGCAAAAAGATCCTAAAATGAAAAATATAAGAATATATTAGCACAAATATACGAACATACAAATGATTCCAGCAAATCGATGATAAATTGATTCCACCAAATCGTGATAACAATGCCTAAAAAATGTATGCACTAAGTCACATAATTTGAGTTGCATCAATAATACATTAAAACACACAACACATACATAAAAATGCATATAAAATCACTCACAAAATGCATATAACATGATTACACCAAATCTACGATAAAAATAATCAACTTAAACCATTACACATATTATCCAACAATTACACAAATTAAATCATCAAATCAATCTAATTTCACTATATATTCAACAAATTAAAGCTTCAAAACTCACATATAAGGTGCAATTAAAACTTCAATTACGAAATGAAATTACAAGAGCGTAAAGAGCAAAACCCCTAAAAGTTAACCCTAAAAAATAGATTATACTTATACATATATTCAACAAACTGACAAAAATCCCAAGATTGTACTATACTTATATTCAACAAACCGACCAAAATGAAGAACATTTTTCTTGCAAAAAACTCATCAAAACTGAAAAAATATGATTTGAACTTCGATTTGAAGTGAAAAAGTTCAATTTAAACTTCATAATTTACACCAAAAAAACATATATATAAGTTTGATTCACAGATTTACATACACAAAGAACCACACACATACTTCGAGTGAAAATATAATCGAGTGAAATATACTCACATTGAGAGAGAAACATGAGGAATAGAGAGGAGATTTTGAGGTCGAAGCCCGATTTCTTTGTTAATTTTGAGCGATACTTCGTTGATTTATAGTTTAATCTACTTTGATTTTGCGTGAAAATAAGAGGGAAAAATGAGATAGAAGAAAAATGAAGCGTTTTTTTTTAAATTTTGTATATTAAGGTTTAAACCGACCGACATAGTGGTCGGTTTTAGTGTGGAACCTGTGCAGCATGCAATACGATGTCGTTGATGTTAAAGGGGGTTTTAATTTTTCATGAAAAATATTTTTGCCTAAATATACATCGGTTAGTTTTATCATTAGGCAGTCGGTTTATGTCAACCCTATAGGGCTGAGCATTCGTCGGTTCAGTCTAAAATCGGAACGAACCCAATAGACCGAAAAACCGAATTACTATTTTTTCTTGGACCTGACCGGACCGGACCGACCGAATAGTTTTGGACCGTCAGTTAGTTTTGGACCGAATAGACCGAATTTTTTTCAAAAATAAATTTGTTATTGAAATTTTAAGCCAGAAATTATAAAATTTAGAATATAATTAAACTAAGGTGATATTAGAGTATTAAGAGTGTATAAATACAATGAAAAATTAAAAATTATGATTATAATTTTTAAGATATATGTAAAATATAAATATAAAATTATAGTATTTATAATTTGGTCTATTCGGTTATTCGGCTCAGACCGAAATATTTTTTAACAGAACCGGACCAAACCGAATTTTATTTCGGTCTATTCGATCCGGACCGAATAGATCGAATTTCTGAAAAATCAGGACTAAACCGAATTAGCACGGTTTCGGTTTGGTTTTCCGGTTTTGGTTCGGTTTTGCTCAGCCCTACAAACCCTATAAATCCCTAATGGTCAGTTATCTCAACCCTAGAAACCCGGGTGGTGGTGGTTTTGTCGTGAAAAAAAAAAAAACAATCTTATAAAAATTTGATTAACTTTATTTAAATAGCCTAATTTTTGGTACACTTATGTAGTTTCATTGAGTTTTTCCATCAATACGGTTAGATCATGTGTATTTTATAATTTTAAATTGTATATTTATATATTTCACATTTTTGTGTTAATTTTATAATTTTAAATTTATATTTATTTCACTTTTTCGAGGATATTTGCTAATTGATTTATAAAAACATATTTGTAGTCGTTAAAATAATATAATTTATTGTGTATAAATATATTTTGACACAATTGGATCTTTTAAAATAAATTTATTTTTATGCTATGTACATTGGATGTTAAGTTCAACTTATTCTGTCTACGTAATGGCGGCATACTAATTGAAATTATGATGGTTCACACTATTATAATTTAATTTTTTAATAGCTTATTTTTTGGTGCATTTTTTCATTTTCATTGAGTTTGTCCATTCATACGGTTAGATCATGTGTATTTTATAATTTTAAAATTATATTTATTTATTTCAAATTTTTGATGATATTTGCTAATTTACTTATAACAACATATTTGTACTTTTAAGGTAATTTAATTTTTTGTGTAAAAATATTTTGACATGAATTTAACATCCATACAGTTGGATCGTTTAAAATAAATTTTTAAAATTTAAAATTGACCAACAAGGTTAAAACCGACCGAAGCCAAACATGCACATTTGGTCGGTTTTAAATCTGAAGGCACCTAAATTCTATGTAATCGACCGTCTCATAACCGACCATCCATTGAAGGAGACGGTCATTTTCATGAAGAATGTGGTCGGTTATATTAGTTGACGGTCGATATTCTGTGAAAAATATGGTAAAAAATGGTCAAATATTAACCTTAAGTCGGTCTTAAAAAAACCATTGTAAATTATCATTACGATATAAATTTCATAAAATCAATATTACTTTGCATCGTAGTCATTACAAAATTACTAAAATAATTCTTTGAATTAAAATCATCATTAAATTTACAAAAACGTTATTTAATATCGTCAAAACTGTTATCATCTTTATCATCATCACCATTTTCATTGTCACCTCTTCTTCTCCCTCTTCTTCTCTCCATCTTCTTCTTCTCTCTTCTTCTTCTCCTCTTTTCTTCTCCCTCTTCTTCTTCTCCCTTTTCTTCTCCCTCTTCTTCTCTCCCTTCTCTTCTCCCTCTTTTCTTTTCTTCTTCTTCTTTCTCTTCTTCTTCTTCTTCTTCTTCTTCTTTTCTTCTCTTCTTCTTCTTCTTCTTTTCTTCTTCTTCTTCTTCTTCTTCTTCTCGCGAAAATGAGGTCGATGCATTGGATCATCTTCCTGAAAAAGTCATGACTTTTAATATTGGTCCTTCAAGCAAGTCCTTAAAATGAGGTCCTTCCACGTTATCTTTATCAACCTAATGATAAAAAAATTAAAAATAAAACATGTGATGAGATGTTGTAATTATAAGAATTAAAAATAAAACATGTAATTAAGGTTGCTAAATAGATAAATACCTTTTGCTTAAACCAAGTTTTAAATCGACTCTTGACAATACAATCTAATTCTTGAGGTGTTGTTTCCGGTTGTCTCATAACACGATCTTATTACTTTTTAAAATTTAAAATCATGCATATAAGTGTCACTATCAAAAATTATTACGCATATTTTTAAAGTAAGATTTTGATATCTTAGGTAAGGTTGAACTTCAGGAGAGTTTAGAAGAACATATTCTTTCCGCTAGCTCTCGTTTATCATCATTCATGGATCGAGTTCCTTCTTTTCCAATAGATTGAATTAGATATTTGAAATCTTCTAATTCTCAGAATTTTGCACATTAAACAAAATCTCGTTACGAAACTTTATTATGAATCGTGTCAGAGGAAAAATAAAAGGAAGAAATATTAAGAATCTCCTCCTCCATATATCGTTGGGCAATTGAACCCTCAACTCTTACTTTATCACCGACTTTTTGTTTTAATTTGTCCAACAAATGCTCAATCAGATACATCCAATGCTAATAAGCTGGTCTAGCAAGTCTAATTTCTCCGACTAAATGAAAACCAAGTGTTCCATTGAATCAAACCAACTTTGAGAAAAAAATATTTCCAACAAACACACTGCTTTGATAACGATTTTTCCATTATTTCCAAATCAGTTTTTGAAACCACAGATGAGCATAAATCTTGGAAAAATTTAGAAATTGCCGTGATTGCATCCACAATAGGCGCCGATAAAAAAGTTCACAAATTGTAAGTGGTAATAATTTTTAACATCGATTTGAGGCTTAAAAATTTGCAAGTAAATTATTGATTTTCTGGGAAAAAAGATGTTATCTTGTCCAAAAAAGAGATTACAAAATAAAATATTCTATCAATGTATCTAGATATAAGAAAAAATTGGCCGAATGAACTCAAATATGGGTGAACAAAAAATCGACCAAACCGAAAAATTGACCCAACATGCCACACCCTTTATTTTAGCCGAACGAGCTAAACCATTCAAAACATGATGTTTATTTAGGTAATATTTTCTAACCCATATATAATGGGTTGGGTCAGGATTTAACAAATTTTAACCCTTACCCAACCCAACCAACCCAACCTGATTTATATAATTGTGTTAAATAATTATTGTTAATACATTAGGTATGATTTCAGTACCATTTAACATGTTTGCATCAAGATTTGAAATATGAGTTATCATATGAAGCTGCATTAATTGTCAATAACCTGTGAAAGGTATTTTATGCAATCTTAATAGACACACTGAGATATTACAGAGGGTCAATGTAGAAACAACTACATTTTTAGAGGCTATTTTTTATTTCATTTGGCCTTCATTCAGTATAATTATTCCCGACAAGATATATTACCACAAGATCCCGACAAGATATATTACCACAAGATCAGGGCCTTCAAATGAGAGTTTTTTTATTAAGTCGTTACATTGAATCAAAAAATATAATTATCTTCTTCATTTTAATGTTTAAAGTAGTCATCACGCCTGAACTGCTTAATATTTCTGTAAAAATTGCTTAATAGTTCAGTGAAATTAGATGGCCTAAAGTGTTCCCAAGTGTGAATCTTGGTAGCACTTTCTACGCCTTATAACTCATTTTCCTGTAGTTTTTCTTTTTCCTAAATATTTTCCTTTATATAATTTGTTCTGTCTAAATATTTGTAAAATTTAAATTAGACATGCATGTTTGGGGTAACCTGTATGTTCTTCATTTTAATGGGAGTTTTTTTATTAAGTCGTTACATTGAATCAGAAAATATTATTATCTTCTTCATTTTAATGTTTAAAGTAGTCATCACGCCTGAACTGCTTAATATTTCTGTAAAAATTGCTTAATAGTTCAGTGAAATTAGATGGCCTAAAGTGTTCCCAAGCGTGGATCTTGGTATCACTTTCAACGCCTTATAACTCATTTTCCTGTATTTTTTCTTTTTGCTAAATATTTTCCTTTATGTAATTTGTTCTGTCTAAATATTCCTAAAATTTAAATTAGACATGCATGTTTGGGGTAACCTGTATGTTCAGTATATATCATTATTCATATTTAGATTACTTGTTAAGAGCCCCTAATAAGTAACGTTTACAAGGCACCACAAGACACAATTAAAACGATGATTAATGTTATCGAAGAATACTTATATTATGAATTATGATGTTATTTATGACCATAGGTTCTCTTAGTGAATAGTTTTTCATAATAATTATTTTACCTTTTTAGACCGAACCAAACTAATCCAAACCGATGTATAACGGGTAAAGTCCAGTTATAAATTTATTTTCATAGGTTGGGTTGAAATTTCCAAACTGATTTAATTGGGTGAAGTTGCAAAAACGGCTTTAACTCGACCAACCCGACCAATCAACAATCCTACCTTATATAGTTCTTCTGAAATATAAATTGTTTTTATACATTTTTAATGGAATTTTGGTAAATACTAAAATTTGTTTTTTAAATTTTTTACACTTGTTTCAATCTCATACTAGTACATGAGTATGAGGTGAGGTACATAATTCGAATCTATATTCATATATCTATATGTATCCATATATGTATCTATCTTTTTATCTACATAATTCCAATTATATCTATATATCTATCTATTCATTTGCATCGAGGAAGATCACGTGTATGGGGTGGTGGCCTCCTGTTTTAAGTTGTGCATTGCAGACATGATATGAAAATTGAACAAACTTCGCATATATCAACAACTAAATAAAACTAATTTATTTCTTCAATATTACCTGACTCTTTAATTTGATATGAATTCAATTTTTTAGCATAAATAAGTGATTTGAATAGATAATGAGTTTTATTTGAAAAAAGTAATTGGTTTGTTTTTTATAAACAACTAGTGTTTTAAAATTTAAAATCGGCATTGTTCGGTGGGGTTACCTTTTGTGATTAATCGAATAATCAGTGATTAATAGGATCGATTAATCAGAAAAAATTTAGTTAATTATTAATGAAATAATTTTAATCAAATTTCATTAACCTTTCATAAATATTAAGAAAATAATATCACGTATCTTTAATTCATATTTGATTTTTAAGTGTTTTATACATTTTTTTGATAGTTGAATCATGCATCATAATTAATACTAACTATTTTGTAGTTCGAAAGTTAGTAACTGCTATATATAGATATAAATTCGTAATATGCTAAAATTAGTTACATAGAAAAATCAACTACATGAGATTGTAAATGATAAATAAGGGTAATTTAATTGAAGAAACTTGTTCAATTAATAGAGATTTTTATTATTAATCAATATTTTATTAAATATTAAATATTTTTTTGAATTTCAATTTTTCTTAATTTTTTTAATTTACACCATTTGACGGCATTGAACGATTTTTGACCCAAACTCACCGATTTTTGACAGAATCAGCCGATTTTGACTGATTTTTTAGAAACCCAAACTTTCAGTTGATTTCTGGTTAATCGAGACGAGACATGTTCGAACTCCGATTAATCAGCCGATTAATCAGTTAACTGGCCAATTTTTAGAACACTGATTACAAGATTATTATCTTATTTTAGAAAATAGAATTGTTTTGTTATTTTTGAAAAAGAAGAGATTTGTTTAGAAAAATTAGAACGATAATATGTGTTTTAGCAAAAAGTGGTAATTGGTTAATTATTTTTAACTATCATTTTATTTTTATTTTATTAAATAGACATACACGTGATATTTTTGAAAAATGTAATAATTATTTTATTATTAAATTAAATTACCGAAAACCGAACCTAAAATTAAAAATCTAAACTTTTAATATTGCAGTTTTATATAATAGTTAGATGCATAATTCAAAACGAATTGAAGCAAGCCGATGTATATTCATAGTTAGAACATAAGTAATTGTGCTTACATGTCGTTATTTATTTCGAAAAAAAAAAGTTATTTTAATTTATAAGTATCGCATTGATACAACCATGTAAGCAAAAACCTAAGGGTTGTATTCATTTAAGAGCTAGGCTAGTTTATTCAAATATTTTCCTCAATTTAATCACAAATGAAATGGTATGACAAATGTTAAATTTTGATTTTGGGTGCATATCCCATATTATTATTAAAAAATGTTACTGATTAACACATCATCATTTGAGAAAAAATTAGGGAAATAAAAATTGGGGTCCTCACATTTCTATTCATTTGATGGATTGAAAATAATTTATAAATTTTATTAAATTTTGTAAATTCATTTTTATTTACTCTCTCCGCCCCACAACTAATCTCTTCTCAAATTTTTATACTTATTAAAAGTCATTAATTTAATGATACATTTTCACTTAAATGTGACCTCTTATTCACCACCAGCAATTCACCACCGTCAAGTCACCACCGTCAAGGAGGGTAATATTGGGAAAATATTGATAAATTTACTCACTTTGTAATCTCTTTTGAGAGATTTATTTACATTGACTTTTTTTTAATTTTACACCGATTTTAATAAATTTTAATGGATTGTTGATCAGGAATTTGATGGAACAAAAAAATCTCATCGATGTTGGTGGATTAAGTTACTTTTTTTTATTTCATAATATCTTACTATATCGACTAATATTTTTTTTTATTTTAGAATATTTTTATTTTATTAGTCAAGCTTATGGTGTATCTTAGAATACGTTTTGTATTATGTTAATGCGAAAATCACACGCACACTTCAATACCACTATGCCAATATATCTTTTATGTTAGTAATCATTCACTTAATAGGTAGGTAGAGTTATAAAATAACATTTTAATCAATTTTTTTATATTTGCTGATTTAGTTACATATATTTTATAATATTTTAAGTTACTACTAAAATAATAATATTAATCGGTATTTTACATATAAATAACTATTTAACGAAAAGGATAGATGAGTTAACACATAAGTCACTATTTTTCCACTACATATTTTCTTTTATTTTTTATTTGCTTTGATAAGTAGAAGTTGTAATATTTGAAAGTATTATCTAATTAAATTACTATAAAATTAATTTTTTTATTAATACTGTTTCATATGTGCTAGAAATAAAAATCAAACTTTGCATGTATATGCCAAACAAGTCGAAAAGTACAAAAATGGGTCGGGTATTTAATTATTGAATTACATTAATTGCATATCAAATGTTAGTATTTAACATTTTTACTTACGTGATTACGTGCATATATAAGTAATTTTTTGTTTATATGAACCTTATAAAATTATTTGAAGTTAAAAGTCATTGTAAAATACTGATACACGACCCAATTAAATAACACATAAACACAACATATGACAAAAGGCGGAAGGGTGTGCACATGTCATTGATTATTCACCATCACCAATTAACAGTTTATTACAACTTAAATTATGACTAATTGCGAGTTGGTGGCGGTCCAACGCGAGGATTATGATAGCCTTTGGGCATGGTAGTGATTGAAACATGTCCAAATGAGGATATCTCGGGCGGTGGACCACTAGGCCCGGATGGAGGAACGGGACCTTTGGGCAACATGTGAAAGTACTGAGAAGAGGATACCTCTGGGGTGGACCGCTAGGTCCAGATGGAGGAACAGGACCTTTAGGCAACATGTGAAAGTACTGAGATGAGGATATCTCTGGTGGTGGACCGCTAGGTCCGGATGGAGGAACAGGACCTTTAGGCAACATGTGAAAGTATTGAGATGGATCTTGTTGTACGACTTTGATGTCCTCTAACTTTAAATTTCTAGCTTCTATACCAATGTTACCTGCTAAAGCCATCAACGCTAACACTATTACAAACCCAAAACTTGCCATGGAAATGAGTTTTTTATACGAATATGTGACTCGCTGAGGAATACATTGTTGGTCAGTGGGGTATTTATAGATATAAATAATTTAGTAGATAATGAATCGATAGAGATTTTGAAAAAGCATTAAATTTATAGATAATCATTAACAATAATGTATTGTAATTACGAAGAGGGGTGTATTCAATCAAGATTTTAAAAGATTTTATTTGATTCTTAAAATCAAGAGTTATTCAACTGGGATTTTAAAAATTCATTTAAAATCTCATGGTATTCAATAGAGATTATAAAAGTTTTTTAAAAGATGAATATATTTGATCTAGATTTTAAAATGTCTACGGAAATCTGGTGATATTCAATTTGGATTTTTAAAAATTCATCAAAATCTGATGGTATTCGAAAGTGTGGATGTTTTTTTATTTGAAAATGTTGTGGATTTTGATGAATTTACAAGTACATTTTTAATCTTTTGAAATATCTATAAAATACATGAGATTTTGAAGAATTTCTAAAAAACTTCACAAAAATATCAAGACTCTACAAGATTTTTCTATCAACTCCGTCAAAATCCAAGAACAATAATAATCAACGAAAATCTTTTAAATTCTATGGATTATTATCGATCCATTAAATTTGAAATAAATACACCCCGTTAATGGATTGGACCGGCATTCTAAACTATATTCATTTTTCATTAGTTCATTCCATATATTATGAAAATCCAATTATAATTTTATTTTATTTTTTTAAAGAATCTTGTTACATCGATTTTAGGCTTGAAAATTCACAAGTAAATTATTGATAATATCTTGGAAAAAGATGTTATCTTGTCCAAGAAAGAGATTACAAAATAAAATATTCTATCTACATATCTAGATATGAGAAATAATGGTCCACATGACCTCAGATTAAGGGTGAACAAAAAATCGACCAAACTGCAAAATCGACCCAACTCACCGTTTAATTAGATAATTTGTTTAACCCAAATATAATGGACTGAGTTAGGATTTAAATTTTTTAACCATTTCCAAACCCAACCCAACCCAAACATGATTTGTAAAATTGTGCTAATTAATTATAGTTCGTACATTAGTTATGGCTTCATTACCATTTTAACATGTCCGCGTCAAGATTTGAAATATGAGTTATCATATGGGGCTGCATCAATAGTCAATAACATGTGAAACGTTTTATATGTAATCTTAACAGACACACACTAAGATATTAGAGAGGGTTCATGCAGAAATAACTACATTTTTAGAGTCTAATTTCTATTTCATTTGGCCTTCATTTAGTATAAGTATTCCCGACAAGATATATTACCACAAGGTTAGGGACGCAAATGGGAGTTATTTTATTAAGTCGTTACACTGAATCAGAAAATATAATTATCTTCTTCATTTTAATGTTTAAAGTAGTTATCACGACTTTAATTGACCAGCTTAATATTTTAGTAAATTGTGCTTAGTAGTTCAGTAAAATTGTATGGCCTAAACTGTTCCCAAATGTGGATCTTGGTAGCACTTTCAACGCCTTTTAACTCATTTTCCTATTTTATTTTTGCTTAAATATTTTCCTTTAGTGCCCGTTTGGTAAGTTAGATTTCATTTAAAATTCTAGATTTGATCAAATAACATGTTTGGATAAGCTAAAGAATTTGGATTTGGATTTTATTTGAAATTCAAGGCAATCAAATTTTAGTGTAAATATAGGAATTTGAAATGACAATTCAAATCATGTCATTTGAAATCTTTCATTTAAAATGAAATGCTTGTTTCCAAACAAGGCATTATGTAATTTGTTATGTCTAAATATTCGTAAAGCTTATATTAGACATGCATGTTTGGGGTAACCTTTATGTCAGTCTCCATCATGATATTTAGATTACATTTAGAGCCCATAATAGGTAACGTTTACAAGGCACCGAAAGACACAATCAAGACAATGATTAATGTTCTCGTAGAATAATTATATATGAATTATGATGTTATTGATGACCATAGGTTCCCTTAACGAATAGTTTTTATATATAATTATTAACCCATTTAGATTGACCAAAACCAATCCAAACCGATGATAACGGGTAAGGTTCAGTTACATATTTATTTTCATTAGTTGGGTTGAAGTTTCCAAACGGATTTAATCGGGTGAAGTTGCAAAAACGCCTTTAACATCTCTTTAATCAGGTAGAGTTAAATGCCTAGTTCTTGAGATGATAGCACTCTCAAACATACAATTAAGAAGTCAGTGAAATAAAGGTGTTGGCACTTTGTGGGACAATTTTATTATATAAGGTCTCAAACAACATATATTGAAAAAATAAATGTAACTTAAAGAGATGTTTAGAGAAATGTAATGGAGTGCGACATTTCTTCTCCCCGTAAACTGTTAATTTTAAAAAAAAACCCTACAAACACATGTTTAATTAGCATTTACCCAAATTCTATGTCAATACTATACAAGGAATACGTACCGAACAACCATTTTCATATACACATAAGTTTATATTGCGTTGATTAATGATCATACAAATTATATATATAAATTTATATATATATATACTTGTTAAGTAGTCACATCGTGAAATTTTGTAATGAATACCCACAAGGTACGTTAACAAAGCAACACACGATGATATATACACAATGAATTTGTTAACTACACGTCATTACAATGAATTTAACAACCTTGTACTGACATTTTATAAGAGAATGCTGAAATTAGACCGAGACATTGTCGATTTCATATCTCAGTACATACACTTTTGCAGCACTTTTGAATTTCTACTTGATGTCAGTGATATATTTGTTAAGTGTTTTGTTATCATCAAGTTAAACCCAAATTTATGCCTACAATTCTAGTAGACATAAATAGGGGGAGATTGTTAGGAATATATGTATTAGTTTGATGATAAGTTAAACAAAACACTTAAGTAGAAATCTGGTGTTTGTAGCCTCAACGGATAAGACCATTTTGGCTATCCGTTGATGGAGTAGCTTTACTTAGAAAAAGTTTATTATTGTAGCACATTTCAGTTTCTGTATTCAAGTTATAATTCTTAGATGTTGTGGGAAATTATAAGTCATGTTGACTACTAGTGGATATGCAAATAGGAGGGCTAACTAAATATTTCATGCCTTGTAATTCTGTATAAATGAAGTAGTATCAACTGATAAGTTAAAGGCCTTCAACGGATAAGAAACAAAGCTTCAACGGATGTCTCTAAAGCTTCAACGGATAACATCCATCAACGGATGAGTGCATCAACGGATAAAGCTTCAACTGCTAATGCATCAACGGATAAAACCTTCAACGGATGAAAGCTTCAACAGATGCTAAGTTCTATAACAGTTGACAGTGACAATTCCTAAGCTGACAAAGGCATATGTGTTGACAGAGACAATTGGAATGTGGCAGCCACTTGGAGGAATCAAGAAAATGCAGCATTTCCATTCTGGTGCAAACAAGGAAGTATTCAAAGATTCACAGATTATCCTAGATTGTATTGGATAGAGAAATGAAGAAGAAACATGTGAAGAATCTTTTTAATTGTATTTTATATTTTTATCTCACTTGTAAAACTTGGTGATATATAAGCACTACAAGAAAAAAGGCTAAATTCGACCGATAAAAAATCGGCCGAATTTAGCTTAATTCAACTGCACGCAATCAAATTTACTTAATTTCGACCGATTTTGAATGGTTGTAATAAAGGGAGTTGAATTTAGAGATTCAGTCATATTTAACTAAATTTAACCGACTATTTATGACCGGATAAATACAACTGCTTAAATTCGACTGACAAAATTCAACCAAAGTCGATTGAATTTAAATTTTCAACTAAAATTTTAAATCTCGCACAAAAATTTGAATTTTCTAGAAATTTAAAGGTCCCCCCAAAAGTTCAATTCGACTATATATGGTCTAAATTCAATTTTAAATTCAACCTCCTCCGGTTGAATTAATTAAAAAAGTTTTAAAAAAATCTCATCGGAAATCAGAAAATTTACAGAATACGATTAGTCTTCCAGGATTCCGGGCATATTCTGGTAATCCAATTCAAATCAAATCTTATTTTAGTAGGCCACGAATATGGACATAAAACAACGAAAATGGACGTAAAACAAGCAACACATTATTCGGCCAAAAAGCAGCAAAAACTGCTGCTGTTCACTTTCATTTTACAACTTTTAACGTAAACTAATAACAATACAAATTGCTGCACTTTCCACATTTTAAAAAAACAACAATCACCACTAAAATGAAAAAATAACAATGACCGTAACAATTCATATAACAAACAAACCAGTGAAAGCTTCGTATAAGATTCATAGACTTCCGATTCTGACTTCTCTGGAAACTATCATTTCACCAACCACAATATTGAATACAATATCATTTCAAAATATTACTAACAAATGAAAGAAAATAGCAATATCTACACAACCAGATCCGTAGTGGCTTCTTAAACAGTATAATGATTGCTACTATAATACACTAAATCTATCTCTTTTTCAGTTTAAACATTTCATCAAACATGTTGATTGCGCTACCCGGACTGATGAAAAATTACATTGTTGATGATGCTACTATAGACGCTCCCATTGCCTCATCTACTACCACAATACGTCCCGATACATACATCAATACACACACTATTCGAAGAAAAAAGGGGTTACCTCGGGTGAAGATAGATAAATAGAGAGAGACGATATATATAGAGAGAGATGGATATATAGGGAGAGAGGTATATAGAATCGAAGGAATATTACAAACCAAATTGAAGAGAGACATAGAGGAAAGACAGAGGTGGAGAGATTTGTAGCTATTTGAGAGCAGAGGCGCAGGGGATGTTGATGTCAAATAAGAATGAACTTTAGGGTTTAGAGCTTTTGATTTGTAGGGCCTGTGACTTGGGCTTTTAACATTCGACCCGTGTAGGTAAATAAAAAAAAAGAAGAAATTGATTTAATTTTTGATTGATTTGTAGGGGCTGTGATTTAGGATTAGAAATGTTTTAATTAGACATACTTAGTGTATGTAATTTTATTTTTATTATATTTTAATTGATGTAATATATTTTACTCGCATTCTCATTATGATGTTTTTAAAATAATATGATAGAAGTAAAACATCTACACATTAATATTGTTGGGCCTGATTAAAAATATTATTATAGAGATTACTATTCTTTAATAGAGGTTGACATATATATAAATTTCGAATTTTAAAAATAAATTAAAAATATTTATTATATATCTTGAATACATGAATTTAAAAGATATATCATAACTTTTTAAGAAGAATTACATAACATAATATCAAATACATTAACTAAAATCGTACGGAAACAATTTTTTTCGATAATTCAATTAATGCATTAATTAAAAATCATGTGGAATCTACAAGAATAATCAAAATTATAAATACTTATACGATTGGATTACTTTAAGAGAATTATATACTCTTATCCCATATCCATATTGTAAACCTTAAATTTATAATCCCTAAATTATATATTCAACCATATAATCTACTTTAATGTAGCGACTAAGAACAATTTTATTATACAAAATAAATCATCCTAAATTAATACAACAAATTAAATTGGTGTTTCGATTTTTTAAAAATATGTTTTATCGATCAAAACGTATGGATATCAATATATATTAGTTATAACCAAAGTTTTATATCAAAATAAATTTTATTTGGTTTGCCATTTGAAAAAATCAAACATTAGTTTTAATAGTACAACTACCTAGTGTTAAGTCCTGAATAGGTGTTTCAATTTTTTTTTAAAATATTTTTCATTGATCCAACCGTATGGATGTTAATAGACAAATATATTAGTAATATAACCAAAATATTTTTCATTGATCCAACCGTATGGATGTTTCAGATAAAATAAGTTTATTTGGTTCCCCATTTTAATAGTCAAATATCAGTTTGACAAGTACAACTACCTAGTATTTAGTCCTGAATTGGTATTTCGATCCAACTATACGGATGTCAATAGATATATACATTAGTGATATAACCGAAGTTTTTGTTCAGGATAATTTTATTTCGTTTTCCATTTCAACAGTCAGACATCAGTTTCACTTGTACAGCTAACTAGTGTCTAGTCCTGAATTGGTGTTTCGATTTTTTTAAAAATATTTTTTATCGGTAAAATATATGGATGTAAATTATATTAGTGATATAACAAAAATTTCAGATCAAAATAATTTTATTTGGTTTGTCATTTTAAAAGTCAAGTATCAGTTTGACTGGTACAACTACCTACTGTTTAGTCCTGAATTGGTGTTTCAATTTTTTGTAAAGTATTTTTCAACTATCTAACCTTATGGATGTCAATAAATATATATATTAGTGATATAATCAAAGTTTTGGATAAAAATAATTTTATTTGGTCCCCATTTTAATAGTTAAACATCAGTACAACTATTTAGTGTTTAGTCCTGGATTGGTGTTTCATTTTTTTTAAAAAATTCTTTCATCGATCCAACCATATGGATTTCAATAGATATATATATATATATAATATTGATATAACCAAAGTTTTAGTTCATGATAATTTTATTTTGTTTTCCATTTCAACAATGAGGCTTCAGTTTTACTTGTAACTAGTGTTTAGTCCTGAATTGGTGTTTCAATTTTTTAAAAAATATTTTTCATAGATCAACTGTATGGATGTAAATTATATTAGTGATATAACCAAAATTTCAGATCAAAATTATTTTATTTGGTTTGTCATTTTAAAAAGTCAAGTATCAATTTGACTAGTACAACTACCTAGTACAACTACCTACTGTTAGTCATGAATTGGTGTTTCAATTTTTTTAAAAATATTTGTCAACTATCTAATCTTATGGATGTCAATATATATATATATATATATATATATATATTAGTAACATAATCAAAATTTCAGATCAAAATAATTTTATTTGGTTTGTCATTTTAAAAGTCAAACATCAGTTTGACTATTACAACTACACTAGTGTTTAGTCCTAAATTTCAAAAATATTCTCTCCCATATTTATAATTCCAAAATATTCACTAACATTTAAATAAGTATTTTTATTAAAATTAAAATTCTGAAAAAACCTAAATACAACCGAATTCAATTGAACTTCAAAAAGGGCGGGAAATTTCCCTCATTTTTTTCAAAAATTTAAAAGTGTGAGTAAATTTCCCGCCATTTTTAAATATAAAATTTAACATAAATCGGTTGAATTTAGGAGTGTCAAATAAATTATTTGGTGGGAAAATTCCCTCCACTTTTTAATTAGGGCTAAATTTGACTAGAAAAAATTCGGTCGAATTTAGGGGCTAAATTCGACCGGTTTAATTTCGACCCTAAATTCGACCGGTTTTAATTTCGACCGTTTTAATTTCAACCGTTTTCGGTTAAAATTGGTCCTAAATATGACTGTTTGAATACGACCGTTTAAATTCGACCGAGTCCGGTCGAATTTAGCCGTGTCCAACGGATTCGACCGCCTGCGGTCGAATTTAACCCCACAGTTGAATTTAAATCAGTTGTATTTAAGCCTATTTTTTTGTAGTGAAACCAACTTGCAGCTAGTAATTAGAATGTAAATTTTCCAGAGCTGTTTAGAAATACATTGAGAGAAAATTATCTAGTTTGTACTAGGAAGCAGCTGTGATCTATTTCTTGAATCACAGATTTTCTGAAATAGCACATCTCTGGTGGAACAACAATCCACCAGAAAAGTTTTTAAGTCTTTTGTGTTCTTTACATTTGTGTTTGAATATATATCTGTCTGCACCAGCTCAAAGTAATTCACACACACTTGTTCATCAAACACATAGTCTTTGAAACTGCTCAAAACTTGAAAAAGTTTGAGATTTACATTCAACCCCCCTTCTGTAAATATCATTGTTAGTTCCTTGGGAATAACAATGTCCGATAAACAAATTCAAAATTTAAAGAAATTGACTTCTTTTGTTTTTAATTATCTATATTCTAGTTTAACATCCATTCTTTGTGGACATAAGATGTTATTTACTTTACTTTATATGTAAAATATATTTTTGACATCCGTTTATAGTTATTATGTCATGATAATAGTGCTTTTTACATTATTCTCCGATGAATGTTCCTTTGCTTTTTTACATTTTACATCACATACATTTAATACCAAAGAATCAAACTAACTAAACTTGAATCATAAAATGATACTAACCAATTTGAGATCAAGTTACAATAGAACATAATTCAACATTCCATAACAAAAGCATCCACTATTATAACCCATTTACATCTATTTTTCCAATTCAAAAACAAATATGTCAACCCATTGATATCTATTTTTCCAATTGAGAAACAAATATGTCAACCCATTTACATCCAACATCCTAAACAAAATATTTAACTAATTAATGATACCCAACTGACAAATTCCGATGACTCCAAACATAGCCACATTGGATATAGATACATCGTGAACTACCAAATAATTACCACAAAAATACTTCACGGTCATTTAAATATTCTTAACCGAGATATTCGTGTTGCTGCTGTTTAGAACTCCTTGAAAATCAAATTTGTACAGCTGATTAGTTAATCCTTTATTCTATATAATAATTTTGAATTAGACCATCAACATGGTATCTTAAAAATATAATAATGAAGATATACTCCAACTTCAGAAATACCCTAATATTAATAACCTTTTAAACAATGGAAGCTATACAAGTTTAGAGAAACTTATTTAGCACATCCTCATAAATAATATCACGCAAATAAAAAGACAAAAATGATTAATAAATATTTCTGCACTCATCGGAATACAAGTGAGCTGAGTAGAGGCTTGGCTGTTACATCCAAGAACATGGATCAGAATTGGCTGTTACGTCGAAGAATATGAATTAGGCACACAAGTGCATTTTTATTTGGGCATGTACATATAACATAAATTATTATTAAAATTCAATTAAATTAAAAAGTGAAACAACCTGGTACCAACGACATCAGAGCAAGTGAACAAAGTAACCAACAAAATCTAAGGAAACAATTAGATAATTGGAACAAAACCAAGGGCCTGGCCATAAAACTATGATTGTAGATAGTTACATGTAGAAATAAAATTAATTTTTACACCCTATTTTAGGTAGGAATCAGTAGATATGATAATTTAGGTACATCTAAATTAGTATAGACAACAAATAGGTATGCATATTTGTTGATCTTTTTATAAGAGACTAATTACCTCAGTGTCATCTATCCTCAAACAACTACCTTGTATATCTTTCAAGTAGATAATGTAATTCTCGGAGAAATATGCATTAAGCATATCTATATGCACAACAACATCATCTCGAATGTATAGCGAGGGATATCATCTGCTCGGGTCGGAAACGGAATCAAATCCAGAATCTTCGAGAAAGTAATACACTTAACTTATTATCTTTTCATAATTTCCTTCCTGAGAAAGAAAAAATTATGATTTTGAATAGGCTATTAAATAATCGAGAAACTCAACAAATTTATATATAAATAAGCAACGGCTCTGCAACTAGACCAGTTAGAAGGGGATTACGACGAAACATGGTAATTGCCACAACTATCTCTATTTAGAGCCATCTTTGCTAAGTCATCATTTACAATGACTTAACCAAAGTTGGCTCTTGATTTCACAGAGCTGGCTCTTGCTTAGACCCGTCACTGCTTATTTATCATATATATACTACCTGGGCGATTTTTAGGCTTTAGGAAGTGGATTTAGACGCTTTAGTCTCTCACCAAGCTCTGCCATTACTGATGATTCCTGTTTTTTCATTTCCTTTAATATATTTGTAAGTTTTATTGAGTCAATATCATCATACCACTACAAAAAAATAGGACAAAACCGACCAACTAAATTGGACCGTTTTAAGCCAAAATGGTTGGTTTAAAGAATAAAACAGACGAACTTCAGTGGTCGGTTTAAGACAGGTCGGTTATGAGATTTAGTCGGGTTAAGCCATCAAAACCGACCAGAAACACTGTCAGTTATGTTCATTTGCACAAAACAAATGTGTGAGGCCACTTTATACACATGTAACCACGTGTGCACACGTGGTGCCATGTCATCAGACTAAAACCGACCACGGACGGTCGGTTATGTTTGTGATGCTAGATGTTGACTGAAAGTCAAAACCGACCGTAGTCAAAAGGTGCACAATGGTCGGTTTAAAATAAGAAGCCAACTTAAATAAATATAACCGACCGTTCTAGAACCGACCATCCTACTAAGGAGATGGTCAGTTTTATGAAGAAGGTGGTCGGTTATGTGTCCCGGTGGTCAGTTTTCTGGGAATTATTATGATAAAATACGGTCGGTTATGTCTGTTTTCGGTTAGTTTTGAGGCTAAATTTACAAAAAAAATTGCAGGTTCTCTGTAGTGCCATTCAAAACCAATCCAATTCAAGACAAATGCATTAAAATTCAGTACAATCAATACAAAACCACTCTAATTCAATCAAACAACAAAACCAATCAATAAAATTCATAAACTACCTCAAATCATTCACAAACACTACTATAATGTCATAAACCATAATATATCCATTCAAACAAAAATGTTAAGTCCGATAACCGGAGCATCAAACCGCAAAGTATTACGAACCAAAACATTAAACGACAAATTTTCACTACAAATGAGAATCATCCCATAAACGATAAAGTTATACATTACAATCATCTTATAAATGACAAATATTAACTAACCCAACAAGGAAACTTCGGATGATTCACCTTCTTCATCCTCCTGCCCACCATCCCCATCGATATCATCAACATCCTCATCATCCGTGACCTCATCCTCGGATGTATAATCCTTATCATCTTTCAAAGCACGCCGATTGTTTTCCTATATGCACAAGTATAAACTAAATAAAAAGAAGAAACAAATTAATTAAAATGAAAACAAATAATTAAACAATAGAATTAGTTTATACCTTAGCAACATGAGCTTCGATTTTCTGGACGATATCTTCAACCAGAGTCCCAACAATGTGTACAATCTCACCACAAATTAGGCTATTCCATTGCAATCTTTGACTTGTTTCATAGGATGGATCCGAGGCCTCAAGAACAGTACGTACAAATATGGCTATCTCCTCATCGGATAGTTGGTGAGCGAACTGATTTGGATTAGCACGAATCTCCGTAAGCATATTTCTCACCATTGTCGGGGATGGCTTCACATTGTCTAGGAGCGAATGATGATGAGCCAACTTTATTTTGGGTGGAATCTCGATAGTGGGTAATTAATGTAGGCAAGAGATCGGTGGCTCAAGCATTGGGGAATCCAACAAATAATTTTTCTTTGGCTTTGTATCTTCGAGGACCCCCAATGCTTCCATCCACCAATCCCAGGACTAATCTCTATCACCCGTTTGTGTCACCTCCAAGGACATACGCTAAAAAATAGCGGCATATCATTCCTACACAATTTTCAAGCTTCATTGGAACATTTAAATATATAAAAGCTTAAAATAAAAATGAGAATGCACATGTAGACTAAAAAAAATCAATATTACCGTAATGCACATGGCAACCGGAGTAGTGTAGACAGGATTTTCCTGATTGAATCCAACTTTCATATGAGACTTATCCCACACCTCAAGTCTAGTCGGTTTCTTCTTATTTTTGTTCGTCATTACCTTTTAAAATATTAAATAACTTATATTAGCACATTCTTAGTTGATAATATTAAATGAAATAAACGTGTATGTGTCTGTGTGTATGCCTGAAAGAAGAAATATCATTACCTCTTGCACTTTGTTAAATTACCGAGTACCGGAACTATGCAATCATTCAACTTGTTAGCGGTTAGCAGATCCAACCAATGACCTATGTAAGTGCCCTTCATTTGTCTCCCAATACTTTAAAAGATCTTTTGAAAAAGCAAAGGACCAATAGGGCGGCTTTAAAGACAACTTTGAAACACCCTCTTCTTTTGCTTTTCTCACAACTCCTTCTTTAAGCTCATTGATTATCCTTTTGATTTTCACCTTGATGTGATCTTTGACTATTTTTCTTTCTTCTGAACGACTTTGCCCCTTAAGATGTCTATAATATTTCTAAAATTTACAACAAAACTTAGGGATAAATGCATCGTAAAATCAAGAAACAAATGCAAACAAAAATGGGGTTTTTAACTTACTTGAAACTCTAAAACCCTTGCATTTAACCAATAGGGATTATGTTCTTAATGTCGGTAAAATTATAAAGCCCAATAGGCCACTTCTCCCGAATCATGCTCAACAAAGTCTTTTTAGCGGTATCATTTTCAATGGTATATATTAACAAAATAATGAACTTAATCATATGAGGACAATTGTAAGTACAACAATATATAAAAAGAATGTAATTTAAAAACGCATTTAACTTATTGTCCATTGGAGATATCAATGTGATATGGCTCTAATGACGGTTTTTCTCCATAGATTCTACTTGATTGTGATCGAGGTCGCCTTCCTGGCCACTCTCGTTCTTCAGCAGGTGTCATGTGTTTAGTCGGATCATTCGGGTCCGAATCTCAAAGTCCCCTTGTCATTTCCCTTTCTCTTTGCTTCACTACTGTCCTTAGCACCTTTTCCATTGCCCTAACTAGTACCTTTTTCATTGCCCTTGCTAGCACCTTTTCCATTTCCCTTTCCCTTTCCTTTTTCTTTTTCAACTCCTTCCCCTTGCCTTTCCTTGCCATCGTAAACAATACCATTGTAATCAAGATCATAGGTAGCACCCAAGCAAAAAGATCCTAAAATGAAAAATATAAGAATATATTAGCACAAATATACGAACATACAAATGATTCCAGCAAATCGATGATAAAATTGATTCCACCAAATCGATGATAACAATGCCTAAAAAATGTATGCACTAAGTCACATAATTCGAGTTGCATCAATAATACATTAAAACACAACACATACATAAAAATGCATATAAAATCACATCACATAAAATGCATATAACATGATTACACCAAATCTACGATAAAAAATAATCAACTTAAACCATTACACATATTATCCAATAATTACACAAATTAAATCATCAAATCAATCTAATTTCACTATATATTCAACAAATTAAAGCTTCAAAACTCACATATAAGGTGCAATTACAAACTTCAATTACGAAATGAAATTACAAGAGCGTAAAGAGCAAACCCCTAAAAGGTAACCCTAAAAATAGATTTATACTTATACATATATTCAACAAACTGACAAAAATCCCAAGATTTGTACATATACTTATATTCAACAAACCGACCAAAATGACGAACATTTTTCTTGCAAAAAACTCATCAAAACTGAAAAATATGATTTGAACTTCGATTTGAAGTGAAAAAGTTCAATTTAAACTTCATAATTTACACACACAAAAAACATATATATAACTTTGATTCACAGATTTACATACACAAAGCACACACACATACTTCGAGTGAAAAATATATAATCGAGTGAAATATACTCACATTGAGAGAGAAACATGAGGAATAGAGAGGAGATTTTGAGGTCGAAGCCCGATTTCTTTGTTAATTTTGAGCGATACTTCGTTGATTTTTAGTTTAATCTACTTTGATTTTGCGTGAAAATAAGAGGGAAAAATGAGATAGAAGAAAAATGAAGCGTTTTTTTTTTTAATTTTTATATTAAGGTTTAAACCGACCGACATAGTGGTCGGTTTTAGTGTTGGAACCTGTACAACATGCAATACGATGTCGTTGATGTTAAAGCCGGGGTTTTTAATTTTTCATGAAAAATATTTTTCACCTAAATATACGTCGGTTAGTTTTATCATTAGGCAGTCGGTTATGTCAACCCTATAGGGCTGAGCATTCGGTCGGTTCAGTCTAAAATCGGAACGAACCCAATAGACCGAAAAACCGAATTACTATTTTTTCTTGGACCTGACCGGACCGGACCGAACTGAATAGTTTTGGACCGTCAGTTAGTTTTGGACCGAATAGACCGAATTTTTTTCAAAAATAAATTTGTATTGAAATTTTAAGCCAGAAATTATTAAATTTAGAATATAATTAAACTAAGGTGATATATAGAGTATTAAGAGTGTATAAATACAATGAAAAATTAAAAATTATGATTATAATTTTTAAGATATATGTAAAATATATAATATAAAATTATAGTATTTATAATTTGGTCTATTCGGTTTATTCGGCTCAGACCGAAATATTTTTTAACAGAACCGAACCAAACCAAATTTTATTTCGGTCTATTCGATCCGGACCGAATAGATCGAATTTCTGAAAAATCAGGACTGAACCGAATTAGCACGGTTCGGTTTGGTTTTCCGGTTTTGGTTCAGTTTTGCTCAGCCCTACAACCCTATAAATCCTAATGGTCAGTTATCTCAACCCTAGAAACCCCGGTGGTTGGTTTTGTCGTGAAAAAATTCAAAACAATCTTATAAAAATTTGATTAACTTTATTTAAATAGCCTAATTTTTGGTACACTTATGTAGTTTCATTGAGTTTTTCCATAAATACGGTTAGATCATGTGTATTTTATAAATTTAAATTTATATTTATATATTTCACATTTTTGTGTTAATTTGCTAATTTGTTTATAGAAATGTATTTGTACTTGTTAAAATAATCTAATTTTTTGTGTATAAATATATTTTGACATGAAGTTAACATCCATATGGTTTGATCGTTTAAAATAAATTTGTTTTTATATTATATACATCGGATATCAAGTTCAACTTATTTTATCTACATAATGGCGGCATACTAACTGAAATTATGATGGTTGACACTATTGTAATTATAATTTTATTTTAATAGCCTATTTTTTGGTGCATTTGTTCATTTTCATCGAGTTTGTCCATCTATACGGTTAGATCATGTGTATTTTATAATTTTAAATTTATATTTATTTCACTTTTTCGAGGATATTTGCTAATTGATTTATAAAAACATATTTGTAGTCGTTAAAATAATATAATTTATTGTGTATAAATATATTTTGACACAATTGGATCTTTTAAAATAAATTTATTTTTATGCTATGTACATTGGATGTTAAGTTCAACTTATTCTGTCTACGTAATGGCGGCATACTAACTGAAATTATGATGGTTCACACTATTATAATTATAATTTTATTTTAATAGCTTATTTTTTGGTGCATTTTTTCATTTTCATTGAGTTTGTCCATTCATACGGTTAGATCATGTGTATTTTATAATTTTAAAATTATATTTATTTATTTCAAATTTTTGATGATATTTGCTAATTTACTTATAACAACATATTTGTACTTTTTAAGGTAATTTAATTTTTTGTGTACAAAAATATTTTGACATGAATTTAACATCCATACAGTTGGATCGTTTAAAATAAATTTTTAAAATTTAAAATTGACCAACAAGGTTAAAACTGACCGAAGCCAAACATGCACATTTGGTCGGTTTTAAATCTGAAGGCACCTAAATTCTATGTAATCGACCGTCTCATAACCGACCATCGATTGAAGGAGACGGTCATTTTCATGAAGAATGTGGTCGGTTATATTAGTTGATGGTCGATATTCTGTGAAAAATATGGTAAAAAATGGTCAAATATTAACCTTAAGTCGGTCTTAAAAAAACCATTGTAAATTATCATTACGATATAAATTTCATAAAATCAATATTACTTTGCATCGTAGTCATTACAAAATTACTAAAATAATTCTTTGAATTTAAAATCATCATTAAATTTACAAATAACGTTATTTAATATCATCAAAACTGTTATCATCTTTATCATCATCACCATTTTCATTGTCACCTCTTCTTCTTCCCCTCTTCTTCTTCCCTCTCTTCTCCCTCTTCTTCTTCTCCTCTTCTCTCCATCTTCTTCTTCTCCCTCTTCTTCTTCTCCCTCTTCTTCTTCTCCCTCTTCTTCTTCTCCCTCTTCTTCTTCTCCCTCTTCTTCTTCTCCCTCTTCTTCTTCTCCCTCTTCTTCTTCTCCCTCTTCTTCTTCTTCTTCTTCTTCTTCTTCTTCTCTTCTTCTTCTTCTTCTTTCTTCTTCTTCTTCTTCTTCTTCTTCTTCTTCTTCTTCTCTTCTTCTTCTTCTTCTTCTTCTTCTTCTTCTTCTTCTTCTTCTTCTTTCTTCTTCTTCTTCTTCTTCTTCTTCTTCTTCTTCTCTTCTTCTTCTTCTTCTTCTTCTTCTTCTTCTCTTCTTCTTCTCTCTTCTCTTCTTCTTCTTCTTCTTCTTCTTCTTCTTCTTCTTCTTCTTCTTCTTTTCTTCTTCTTCTTCTTCTTCTTCTTCTTCTTCTTCTTCTTCTTCTTCTTCTTCTTTCTTCTTCTTCTTCTTCTTCTTCTTCTTCTTCTTCTTCTTCTTCTCTTCTTCTCGCGAAAATGAGGTCGATGAATTGGATCCATCTTCCTGAAAAGTCATGACTTTAATATTGGTCCTTCAAGCAAGTCCTTAAAATGAGGTCCTTCCACGTTATCTTTATCAACCTAATGATAAAAAAATTAAAAATAAAACATGTGATGAGATGTTGTAATTATAAGAATTAAAAATAAAACATGTCATTAAGGTTGCTAAATAGATAAATACCTTTTGCTTAAACCAAGTTTTAAATCGACTCTTGACAATACAATCTAATTCTTGAGGTGTTGTTTCCGAGGTTGTCTCATAACACGATCTTATTACTTTTTAAAATTTAAAATCATGCATATAAGTGTCACTATCAAAAATTATTACGCATATTTTTAAAGTAAGATTTTGATATCTTAGGTAAGGTTGAACTTCAGGAGAGTTTAGAAGAACATATTCTTTCCGCTAGCTCTCGTTTATCATCATTCATAGATCGAGTTCCTTCTTTTCCAATAGATTGAATTAGATATTTGAAATCTTCTAATTCTCAGAATTTTGCACATTAAACAAAATCTCGTTACGAAACTTTATTATGAATCGTGTCAGAGGAAAAATAAAAGGAAGAAATATTAAGAATCTCCTCCTCCATATATCGTTGGGCAATTGAACCCTCAACTCTTACTTTATCACCGACTTTTTGTTTTAATTTGTCCAACAAATGCTCAATCAGATACATCCAATGCTAATAAGCTGGTCTAGCAAGGCTAAATTCGACCGAAAAAAATCGGCCGAATTTAGCTTAATTCAACTGCACGCAATCAAATTTACTTAATTTCGACCGATTTTGAATTGGTTGTAATAAAGGGAGTCGAATTTAGAGATTCAGTCATATTAACTAAATTTAACCGACTATTTACGACCGGATAAATACAACTGCTTAAATTCGACTGACAAAATTCAACCAAAGTCGATTGAATTTAAATTTTCAACTAAAATTTTAAAATCTCGCACAAAAATTTGAATTTTCTAGAAAATTTAAAAGGTCCGCCCAAAAGTTCAATTCGACTATATATGGTCTAAAATTCAATTTTAAATTCAACCTCCTCCGGTTGAATTAATTAAAAAAGTTTTAAAAAAAATCTCATCGGAAATCAGAAAATTTACAGAATACGATTAGTCTTCCAGGATTCCGGGCATATTCTGGTAATCCAATTCAAATCAAATCTTATTTTAGTAGGCCACGAATATGGATATAAACAACGAAAATGGACGTAAAATAAGCAACACATTATTCGGCCAAAAAGCAGCAAAAACTGCTGCTGTTCACTTTCATTTTACAACTTTTAACGTAAACTAATAACAATACAAATTGCTGCACTTTCCACATTTTAAAAAACAACAATCACCACTAAAATGAAAAAAAAACAATGACCGTAACAATTCATATAACAAACAAACCAGTGAAAGCTTCGTATTAAGATTCATAGACTTCCGATTCTGACTTCTCTGGAAACTATCATTTCACCAACCACAATATTGAATACAATATCATTCAAAATATTACTAACAAATGAAAAGAAAATAGCAATATCTACACAACCAGATCCGTAGTGGCTTAAACAGTATAATGATTGCTACTATAATACACTAAATCTATCTCTTTTTCAGTTAAACATTTCATCAAACATGTTGAGTGCGCTACCCGGACTGATGAAAATTTACATTGTTGATGATGCTACTATAGACGCTCCCATTGCCTCATCTACTACCACATCCGTCCCGATACATACATCAATACACACACTATTCGAAGAAAAAAGGGGTTACCTCGGGGTGAAGATAGATAAATAGAGAGAGAGATATATATAGAGAGAGATGGATATATAGGGAGAGAGGTATATAGAATCGAAGAATATACAAACCAAATTGAAGAGAGACATAGAGGAAAGACAGAGGTGGAGAGATTTGTAGCTATTTGAGAGCAGAGGCGCAGGGGATGTTGATGTCGAATAAGAATGAACTTTAGGGTTTAGAGCTTTTGATTTGTAGGGCCTGTGACTTGGGCTTCTAACATTCGGCCCGTGTAGGTAAATTAAAAAAAAGAAGAAATTGATTTAATTTTTGATTGATTTGTAGGGGCTGTGATTTAGGATTAGAAATGTTTTAATTGGACATACTTAGTGTATGTAATTTTTATTTTTATTATATTTTAATTGATGTAATATATTTTATTCGCATTCTCATTATGATGTTTTTTAAAATTAATATGATAGAAGTAAAACATCTACACATTAATATTGTTGGGCCTGATTAAAAATATTATTATAGAGATACTATTCTTTAATAGAGGTTGACATATATATAAATTTCAAATTTTAAAAATAAATTAAAAATATTTATTATATATCTTGAATACATGAATTTAAAAGATATATCATAACTTTTTAAGAAGAATTACATAACATAATATCAAATACATTAACTAAAAATCGTACGGAAACAATTTTTTTCGATAATCAATTAATGCATTAATTAAAAATCATGTGGAATCTACAAGAATAATCAAAATTATAAATACTTATACGATTGGATTACTTTAAGAGAATTATATACTCTAATCCCATATCCATATTGTAAACATTAAATTTATAATCCCTAAATTATATATTCAACCATATAATCTACTTTAATGTAGCGACTAAGAACAATTTTATTATACAAAATAAATCATCCTAAATTAATGCAACAAATTAAATTGGTGTTTCGATTTTTTAAAAATATGTTTTATCGATCAAAACGTATGGATATCAATATATATTAGTTATAACCAAGTTTTATATCAAAATAAATTTTATTTGGTTTGCCATTTGAAAAATCAAACATTAGTTTTAATAGTACAACTACCTAGTGTTTAGTCCTGAATAGGTGTTTCAATTTTTTTTAAAATATTTTTCATTGATCCAACCGTCTGGATGTTAATAGACAAATATATTAGTAATATAACCAAAATATTTTTCATTGATCCAACCGTATGGATGTTTCAGATAAAAATAAGTTTATTTGGTTCCCCATTTTAATAGTCAAATATCAGTTTGACAAGTACAACTACCTAGTGTTTAGTCCTGAATTGGTATTTCGATCCAACTATACGGATGTCAATAGATATATACATTAGTGATATAACCGAAGTTTTTGTTCAGGATAATTTATTTCGTTTTCCATTTCAACAGTCAGACATCAGTTTCACTTGTACAGCTAACTAGTGTCTAGTCCTGAATTGGTGTTTTGATTTTTTTAAAAATATTTTTTATCGGTAAAATATATGGATGTAAATTATATTAGTGATATAACGAAAATTTCAGATCAAAATAATTTTATTTGGTTTGTCATTTTAAAAGTCAAGTATCAGTTTGACTGGTACAACTACCTACTGTTTAGTCCTGAATTGGTGTTTCAATTTTTTGTAAAGTATTTTTCAACTATCTAACCTTATGGATGTCAATAAATATATATATTAGTGATATAATCAAAGTTTCGGATAAAAATAATTTTATTTGGTTCCCCATTTTAATAGTTAAACATCAGTACAACTATTTAGTGTTTAGTCCTGAATTGGTGTTTCATTTTTTTTTAAAAAATATCTTTCATCGATCCAACCATATGGATTTCAATAGATATATATATATATATATAATATGATATAACCAAAGTTTTAGTTCATGATAATTTTATTTTGTTTTCCATTTCAACAATGAGGCTTCAGTTTTACTTGTAACTAGTGTTTAGTCCTGAATTGGTGTTTCAATTTTTTAAAAAATATTTTTCATAGATCAATGTAAATTATATTAGTGATATAACCAAAATTTCAGATCAAAATATTTTATTTGGTTTGTCATTTTAAAAGTCAAGTATCAATTTGACTAGTACAACTACCTAGTACAACTACCTACTGTTTAGTCATGAATTGGTGTTTCAATTTTTTTTAAAAATATTTGTCAACTATCTAATCTTATGGATGTCAATATATATATATATATATTAGTAACATAATCAAAATTTCAGATCAAAATAATTTTATTTGGTTTGTCATTTTAAAAGTCAAACATCAGTTTGACTATTACAACTACCTAGTGTTTAGTCCTAAATTTCAAAAATATTCTCTCCCATATTTATAATTCCAAAATATTCACTAACATTTAAATAAGTATTTTTATTAAAAATTAAAATTCTGAAAAAACCTAAATACAACCGAATTCAATTGAACTTCAAAAAGGGCGAGAAATTTCCCTCATTTTTTTCAAAAATTTAAAAGTGTGAGTAAATTTCCCGCCATTTTTAAATATAAAATTTAACATAAATCGGTTGAATTTAGGAGTGTCAAATAAATTATTTGGTGGGAAAATTCCCTCCACTTTTTAATTAGGGCTAAATTTGACTAGAAAAAAATTCGGTCGAATTTAGGGGCTAAATTCGACCGGTTTAATTTCGACCGTTTTAATTTCAACCGTTTTCGGTTAAATTGGTCCTAAATATGACTGTTTGAATACGACCGTTTAAATTCGACCGAGTCCGGTCGAATTTAGCCGTGTCCAAAGGATTCGACCGCCTGCGGTCGAATTTAACCCCAGTTGAATTTAAATCAGTTGTATTTAAGCCTATTTTTTTGTAGTGAAACCAAGTTGCAGCTAGTAATTAGAATGTAAATTTTCCAGAGCTGTTTAGAAATACATTGAGAGAAAATCATCTAGTTTGTACTAGGAAGCAGCTGTGATCAATTTCTTGAATCACAGATTTTCTGAAATAGCACATCTCTGGTGGAACAACAAATCCACCAGAAAAGTTTTTAAGTCTTTTGTGTTCTTTACATTTGTGTTTGAATATATATCTGTCTGCACCAGCTCAAAGTAATTCACACACACTTGTTCATCAAAACACATAGTCCTTGAAACTGCTCAAAACTTGAAAAAGTTTTGAGATTTACATTCAACCCCCCTTCTGTAAATATCATTGTTAGTTCCTTGGGAATAACAATGTCCGATAAACAAATTCAAAATTTAAAGAAATTGACTTCTTTTGTTTTTAATTATCTATATTCTAGTTTAACATCCATTCTTTGTGGACATAAGATGTTATTTACTTTATTTTATATGTAAAATATATTTTTGACATCCGTTTATAGTTATTATGTCATGATAATAGTGCTTTTTACATTATTCTCCGATGAATGTTCCTTTGCTTTTTTACATTTTACATCACATACATTTAATACCAAAGAATCAAACTAACTAAACTTGAATCATAAAATGATACTAACCAATTTGAGATCAAGTTACAATAGAACATAATTCAACATTCCATAACAAAAGCATCCACTATTATAACCCATTTACATCTATTTTTCCAATCAGAAACAAATATGTCAACCCATTTATATCTATTTTTCCAATTGAGAAACAAATATGTCAACCCATTTACATCCAACATCCTAAACAAAATATTTAACTAATTAATGATACCCAACTGACAAATTCTGATGACTCCAAACATAGCCACATTGGATATAGATACATCGTGAACTACCAAAATAATTACCACAAAATAATTCACGGTCATTTAAATATTCTTAACCGAGATATTCGTGTTGCTGCTGTTTAGAACTCCTTGAAAATCAAATTTATACAGCTGATTAGTTAATCCTTTATTCTATATAATAATTTTGAATTAGACCATCAACATGGTATCTTAAAAATATAATAATGAAGATATACTCCAACTTCAGAAATACCCTAATATTAATAACCTTTTAAACAATGGAAGCTATACAAGTTTAGAGAAACTTATTTAGCCCATCCTCATAAATAATATCACGCAAATAAAAGACAAAATGATTAATAAATATTTCTGCACTCATCGGAATACAAGTGAGCTGAGTAGAGGCTTGGCTGTTACATCCAAGAACATGGATCAGAATTGGCTGTTACGTCGAAGAATATGAATTAGGCACACAAGTGCATTTTTATTTGGGCATGTACATATAACATAAATTATTATTAAAATTCAATTAAATTAAAAAGTGAAACAACCTGGTACCAACGACATCAGAGCAAGTGAACAAAGTAACCAACAAAATCTAAGGAAACAATTAGATAATTGGAACAAAACCAAGGGCCTGGCCATAAAACTATGATTGTAGATAGTTACATGTAGAAATAAAATTAATTTTTACACCCTATTTTAGGTAGGAATCAGTAGATATGATAATTTAGGTACATCTAAATTAGTATAGACAACAAATAGGTATGCATATTTGTTGATCTTTTTATAAGAGACTAATTACCTCAGTGTCATCTATCCTCAAACAACTACCTTGTATATCTTTCAAGTAGATAATGTAATTCTCGGAGAAATATGCATTAAGCATATCTATATGCACAACAACATCATCTCGAATGTATAGCGAGGGATATCATCTGCTCGGGTCAGAAACGGAATCAAATCCAGAATCTTCGAGAAAGTAATACACTTAACTTATTTATCTTTTCATAATTTCCTTCCTGAGAAAGAAAAATTATGATTTTGAATAGGCTATTAAATAATCGAGAAACTCAACAAATTAATATATAAATAAGCAATGGCTCTGCAACTAGACCAGTTAGAAGGGGATTACGACGAAACATGGTAATTGCCACAACTATCTCTATTTAGAGCCATCTTTGCTCAGTCATCATTTACAATGACTTAACCAAAGTTGGCTCTTGATTTCACAGAGCTGGCTCTTGCTTAGACCCGTCACTGCTTATTTATCATATATATACTACCTGGGCGATTTTTTAGGCTTTAGGAAGTGGATTTAGACGCTTTAGTCTCTTACCAAGCTCTGCCATTACTGATGATTCCTGTTTTTTCATTTCCTTTAATATATTTGTAAGTTTTATTGAGTCAATATCATCATACCACTACAAAAAAATAGGACAAAACCGACCAACTAAATTGGACCGTTTTAAGCCAAAATGGTTGGTTTAAAGAATAAAACAGACGAACTTCAGTGGTCGGTTTAAGACAGGTCGGTTATGAGATTTAGTCGGGTTAAGCCATCAAAACCGAACAGAAACACTGTCGGTTATGTTCATTTGCACAAAACAAATGTGTGAGGCCACTTTATACACATGTAACCACGTGTGCACACGTGGTGCCATGTCATCAGACTAAAACCGATCACGGACGGTCGGTTATGTTTGTGATGCTAGATGTTGACTGAAAGTCAAAACCGACCATAGTCAAAAGGTGCACAATGGTCGGTTTAAAATAAGAAGCCAACTTAAATAAACATAACCGACCGTTCTAGAACCGACCATCCTACTAAGGAGATGGTCAGTTTTATGAAGAAGGTGGTCGGTTATGTGTCCCGGTGGTCAGTTTTCTGGGAATTATTATGATAAAATACGGTCGGTTATGTCTGTTTTCGGTTAGTTTTGAGGCTAAATTTACAAAAAAAATTGCAGGTTCTCTGTAGTGCCATTCAAAACCAATCCAATTCAAGACAAATGCATTAAAATTCAGTATAATCAATACAAAACCACTCTAATTCAATCAAACAACAAAACCAATCAATAAAATTCATAAACTACCTCAAATCATTCACAAACACTACTATAATGTCATAAACCATAATATATCCATTCAAACAAAAATGTTAAGTCCGATAACCGGAGCATCAAACCGCAAAGTATTACGAACCAAAACATTAAACGACAATTTTTCACTACAAATAAGAATCATCCCATAAACGATAAAGTTATACATTACAATCATCTTATAAACGACAAATATTAACTAACCCAACAAGGAAACTTCGGATGATTCACCTTCTTCATCCTCCTGCCCACCATCCCCATCGATATCATCAACATCCTCATCATCCGTGACCTCATCCTCGGATGTATAATCCTTATCATCTTTCAAAACACGCCGATTGTTTTCCTTATATGCACAAGTATAAACTAAATAAAAAGAAGAAAACAAATTAATTAAAATGAAAACAAATAATTAAACAACAGAATTAGTTTATACCTTAGCAACATGAGCTTCGATTTTCTGGATGATATCTTCAACCAGAGTCCCAACAATGTGTACAATCTCACCACAAATTAGGCTATTCCATTGCAATCTTTGACTTGTTTCAGAGGATGGATCCGAGGCCTCAAGAGCAGTACGTGCAAATGTGGCTATCTCCTCATCGGATAGTTGGTGAGCGAACTGATTTGGATTAGCACGAATCTCCGTAAGCATATTTCTCACCATTGTCGGGGATGGCTTCACATTATCTAGGAGCGAATGACTGATGAGCCGACTTTATTTTGGGTGGAATCTCGATAGTGGGTAATTAATGTAGGCAAGAGATCGGTGGCTCAAGCATTGGGGAATCCAACAAATAATTTTTCTTTGGCTTTGTATCTTCGAGGACCCCCAATGCTTCCATCCACCAATCCCAGGACTAATCTCTATCACCCGTTTGTGTCACCTCCAAGGACATACGCTAAAAAATAGCGGCATATCATTCCTACACAATTTTCAAGCTTCATTGGAACATTTAAAATATATAAAAGCTTAAAATAAAAATGAGAATGCACATGTAGACTAAAAAAAATCAATATTACCGTAATGCACATGGCAACCGGAGTAGTGTAGATAGGATTTTCCTGATTGAATCCAACTTTCATATGAGATTATCCCACACCTCAAGGTCTAGTCGGTTTCTTCTTATTTTTGTTCATCATTACCTTTTAAAATATTAATAACTTATATTAGCACATTCTTAGTTGATAATATTAAATGAAATAAACGTGTATGTGTCTGTGTGTATGCCTGAAAGAAGAAATATCATTACCTCTTGCACTTTGTTAAATTACCGAGTACCGGAACTATGCAATCATTCAACTTGTTAGCGGTTAGCAGATCCAGCCAATGACCTATGTAAGTGCCCTTCATTTGTCTCCCAATACTTTAAAAGATCTTTTGAAAAAGCAAAGGACCAATAGGGCGGCTTTAAAGACAACTTTGAAACACCCTCTTCTTTTGCTTTTCTCACAACTCCTTCTTTAAGCTCATTGATTATCCTTTTGATTTTCACCTTGATGTGATCTTTGACTATTTTTCTTTCTTTTGAACGACTTTGCCCCTTAAGATGTCTATAATATTTCTAAAATTTACAACAAAACTTAGGGATAAATGCATCGTAAAATCAAGAAACAAATGCAAACAAAAATGGGGTTTTTAACTTACTTGAAACTCTAAAACCCTTGCATTTAACCAATAGGGATTATGTTCTTAATGTCGGTAAAATTATAAAGCCCAATAGGCCACTTCTCCCGAATCATGCTCAACAAAGTCTTTTTAGCGGTATCATTTTCAATGGTATATATTAACAAAATAATGAACTTAATCATATGAGGACAATTGTAAGTACAACAATATATAAAAAAAATGTAATTTAAAAACGCATTTAACTTATTGTCCATCGGAGATATCAATGTGATATGGCTCTAATGACGGTTTTTCTCCATAGATTCTACTTGATTGTGATCGAGGTCGCCTTCCTGGCCACTCTCGTTCTTCAGCAGGTGTCATGTGTTTAGTCGGATCATTCGGGTCCGAATCTCAAAGTCCCCTTGTCATTTCCCTTTCTCTTTGCTTCACCACTGTCCTTAGCACCTTTTCCATTGCCCTAACTAGTACCTTTTTCATTGCCCTTGCTAGCACCTTTTCCATTTCCCTTTCCCTTTCCTTTTTCTTTTCAACTCCTTCCCCTTGCCTTTCCTTGCCATCGTAAACAATACCATTGTAATCAAGATCATAGGTAGCATCCAAGCAAAAAGATCCTAAAATGAAAAATATAAGAATATATTAGCACAAATATACGAACATACAAATGATTCCAGCAAATCGATGATAAAATTGATTCCACCAAATCGATGATAACAATGCCTAAAAATGTATGCACTAAGTCACATAATTTGAGTTGCATCAATAATACATTAAAACACAACACATACATAAAATGCATATAAAATCACATCACATAAATGCATATAACATGATTACACCAAATCTACGATAAAAAATAATCAACTTAAACCATTACACATATTATCAACAATTACACAAATTAAATCATCAAATCAATCTAATTTCACTATATATTCAACAAATTAAAGCTTCAAAACTCACATATATGGTGCAATTACAAACTTCAATTACGAAATGAAATTACAAGAGCGTAAAGAGCAAACCCCTAAAAGTTAACCCTAAAAATAGATTTATACTTATACATATATTCAACAAACTGACAAAATCCCAAGATTGTACATATACTTATATTCAACAAACCGACCAAAATGAAGAACATTTTTCTTGCAAAAAACTCATCAAAACTGAAAAAATATGATTTTGAACTTCGATTTGAAGTGAAAAAGTTCAATTTAAACTTCATAATTTACACACACAAAAACATATATATAAGTTTGATTCACAGATTTACATACACAAAGCACACACACATACTTCGAGTGAAAAATATATAATCGAGTGAAATATACTCACATTGAGAGAGAAACATGAGGAATAGAGAGGAGATTTTGAGGTCGAAGCCCGATTTCTTTGTTAATTTTGAGCGATACTTCGTTGATTTATAGTTTAATCTACTTTGATTTTGCGTGAAAATAAGAGGGAAAAATGAGGATAGAAGAAAAATGAAGCGTTTTTTTTTTTAATTTTTATATTAAGGTTTAAACCGACCGACATAGTGGTCGGTTTTAGTGTTGGAACCTGTACAGCATGCAGTACGATGTCGTTGATGTTAAAGCCGGGGTTTTTAATTTTTCATGAAAAATATTTTCGCCTAAATATACGTCGGTTAGTTTTATCATTAGGCAGTCGGTTATGTCAACCCTATAGGGCTGAGCATTCGGTCGGTTCAGTCTAAAATCGGAACGGAACCCAATAGACCGAAAAACCGAATTACTATTTTTTTTTGGACCTGACCGGACCGGACCGAACCGAATAGTTTTGGACCGTCAGTTAGTTTTTGGACCGAATAGACCGAATTTTTTTTCAAAAATAAATTTGTATTGAAATTTTAAGCCAGAAATTATAAAATTTAGAATATAATTAAACTAAGGTGATATATAGAGTATTAAGAGTGTATAAATACAATGAAAAATTAAAATTATGATTATAATTTTTAAGATATATGTAAAATATATAATATAAAATTATAGTATTTATAATTTGGTCTATTCGGTTTATTCGGCTCAGACCGAAATATTTTTTAACAGAACCGGACCAAACCGAATTTTATTTCGGTCTATTCGATCCGGACCGAATAGATCGAATTTCTGAAAAATCAGGACTAAACCGAATTAGCACGGTTCGGTTTGGTTTTCCGGTTTTGGTTCGGTTTTGCTCAGCCCTACAACCCTATAAATCCTAATGGTCAGTTATCTCAACCCTAGAAACCCCGGGTGGTTGGTTTTGTCGTGAAAAAATTCAAAACAATCTTATAAAAATTTGATTAACTTTATTTAAATAGCCTAATTTTTGGTACACTTATGTAGTTTCATTGAGTTTTTTCCATCAATACGGTTAGATCATGTGTATTTTATAATTTTAAATTTATATTTATATATTTCACATTTTTGTGTTAATTTGCTAATTTGTTTATAGAAATGTATTTGTACTTGTTAAAATAATCTAATTTTTTGTGTATAAACATATTTTGACATGAAGTTAACATCCATATGGTTTGATCGTTTAAAATAAATTTGTTTTTATATTATATACATTGGATATCAAGTTCAACTTATTTTATCTACATAATGGCGGCATACTAACTGAAATTATGATGGTTGACACTATTGTAATTATAATTTTATTTTAATAGCCTATTTTTTGGTGCATTTGTTCATTTTCATCGAGTTTGTCCATCTATACGGTTAGATCATGTGTATTTTATAATTTTAAATTTATATTTATTTCACTTTTTCGAGGATATTTGCTAATTGATTTATAAAAACATATTTGTAGTCGTTAAAATAATATAATTTATTATGTATAAATATATTTTGACACAATTGGATCTTTTAAATAAATTTATTTTTATGCTATGTACATTGGATGTTAAGTTCAACTTATTCTGTCTACGTAATGGCGGCATACTAATTGAAATTATGATGGTTCACACTATTATAATTATAATTTTATTTTAATAGCTATTTTTTGGTGCATTTTTTCATTTTCATTGAGTTTGTCCATTCATACGGTTAGATCATGTGTATTTTATAATTTTAAAATTATATTTATTTATTTCAAATTTTTGATGATATTTGCTAATTTACTTATAACAACATATTTGTACTTTTTAAGGTAATTTAATTTTTTGTGTACAAAAATATTTTGACATGAATTTAACATCCATACAGTTGGATCGTTTAAAATAAATTTTTAAAATTTAAAATTGACCAACAAGGTTAAAACCGACCGAAGCCAAACATGCACATTTGGTCGGTTTTAAATCTGAAGGCACCTAAATTCTATGTAATCGACCGTCTCATAACCGACCATCCATTGAAGGAGACGGTCATTTTCATGAAGAATGTGGTCGGTTATATTAGTTGACGGTCGATATTCTGTGAAAAATATGGTAACAAATGGTCAAATATTAACCTTAAGTCGGTCTTAAAAAAACCATTGTAAATTATCATTACGATATAAATTTCATAAAATCAATATTACTTTGCATCGTAGTCATTACAAAATTACTAAAATAATTCTTTGAATTTAAAATCATCATTAAATTTACAAATAACGTTATTTAATATCGTCAAAACTGTTATCATCTTTATCATCATCACCATTTTCATTGTCACCTCTTCTTCTCCCTCTTCTTCTTCTCCATCTTCTTCTTCTCCCTCTTCTTCTTCTCCCTTTTCTTCTTCTCCCTCTTCTTCTTCTCCCTCTTCTTCTTCTCCCTCTTCTTCTTCTCCCTCTTCTTCTTCTCCCTCTTCTTCTGCTTCTTCTTCTTCTTCTTCCTTCTTCTTCTTCTTCTTCTTCTTCTTCTTCTTCTTCTTTTCTCTTCTTCTTTCTCTTCTTCTTCTTCTCTCTTCTTCTTCTCTTCTCGCGAAAATGAGGTCGATGCATTGGATCCATCTTCCTGAAAAAGTCATGACTTTTAATATTGGTCCTTCAAGCAAGTCCTTAAAATGAGGTCCTTCCACGTTATCTTATCACCTAATGATAAAAAAATTAAAAATTAAAACATGTGATGAGATGTTGTAATTATAAGAATTAAAAATAAAACATGTGATTAAGGTTGCTAAATAGATAAATACCTTTTGCTTAACCAAGTTTTAAATCGACTCTTGGACAATACAATCTAATTCTTGAGGTGTTGTTTCCGAGGTTGTCTCATAACACGATCTTATTACTTTTTTAAAATTTAAAATCATGCATATAAGTGTCACTATCAAAAATTATTACGCATATTTTTAAAGTAAGATTTTGATATCTTAGGTAAGGTTGAACTTCAGGAGAGTTTTAGAAGAACATATTCTTTCCGCTAGCTCTCGTTTATCATCATTCATGGATCGAGTTCCTTCTTTTCCAATAGATTGAATTAGATATTTGAAATCTTCTAATTCTCAGAATTTTGCACATTAAACAAAATCTCGTTACGAAACTTTATTATGAATCGTGTCAGAGGAAAAATAAAGGAAGAAATATTAAGAATCTCCTCCTCCATATATCGTTGGGCAATTGAACCCTCAACTCTTACTTTATCACCGACTTTTTGTTTTAATTTGTCCAACAAATGCTCAATCAGATACATCCAATGCTAATAAGCTGGTCTAGCAAGTCTAATTTCTCCGACTAAATGAACAACCAAGTGTTCCATTGAATCAAACCAACTTTGAGAAAAAAATATTTCCAACAAACACACTGCTTTGATAACCGATTTTTCCATTATTTCCAAATCAGTTTTTGAAACCACAGATGAGCATAAATCTTGGAAAAATTTAGAAATTGCCGTGATTGCATCCACAATAGGCGCCGATAAAAAAGTTCACAAATTGTAAGTGGTAATAATTTTTAACATCGATTTGAGGCTTAAAAATTTGCAAGTAAATTATTGTTTCTGGGAAAAAAGATGTTATCTTGTCCAAAAAAGAGATTACAAAATAAAATATTCTATCAATGTATCTAGATATAAGAAAAAATTGGCCCGAATGAACTCAAATTATGGGTGAACAAAAAATCGACCAAACCGAAAAATTGACCCAACATGCCACACCCTTTATTTTAGCCGAACGAGCTAAACCATTCAAAACATGATGTTTATTTAGGTAATATTTTCTAAACCCATATATAATGGGTTGGGTCAGGATTTAACAAATTTTAACCCTTACCCAACCCAACCCAACCCAACCTGATTTATATAATTGTGTTAAATAATTATTGTTAATACATTAGGTATGATTTCAGTACCATTTTAACCTGTTTGCATCAAGATTTGAAATATGAGTTATCATATGAAGCTGCATTAATTGTCAATAACCTGTGAAAGGTATTTTATGCAATCTTAATAGACACACACTGAGATATTACAGAGGGTCAATGTAGAAACAACTACATTTTTTAGAGGCTATTTTTATTTCATTTGGCCTTCATTCAGTATAATTATTCCCGACAAGATATATTACCACAAGATCCCGACAAGATATATTACCACAAGATCAGGGCCTTCAAATGAGAGTTTTTTTTTATTAAGTCGTACATTGAATCAAAAAATATAATTATCTTCTTCATTTTAATGTTTAAAGTAGTCATCACGCCTGAACTGCTTAATATTTCTGTAAAAATTGCTTAATAGTTCAGTGAAATTAGATGGCCTAAGTGTTCCCAAGTGTGAATCTTGGTAGCACTTTCTACGCCTTATAACTCATTTTCCTGTAGTTTTTCTTTTTCCTAAATATTTTCCTTTATATAATTTGTTCTGTCTAAATATTTGTAAAATTTAAATTAGACATGCATGTTTGGGGTAACCTGTATGTTCTTCATTTAATGGGAGTTTTTTTATTAAGTCGTTACATTGAATCAGAAAATATTATTATCTTCTTCATTTTAATGTTTAAAGTAGTCATCACGCCTGAACTGCTTAATATTTCTGTAAAAATTGCTTAATAGTTCAGTGAAATTAGATGGCCTAAAGTGTTCCCAAGCGTGGATCTTGGTATCACTTTCAACGCCTTATAACTCATTTTCCTGTATTTTTTCTTTTTGCTAAATATTTTCCTTATGTAATTTGTTCTGTCTAAATATTCCTAAAATTTAAATTAGACATGCATGTTTGGGGTAACCTGTATGTTCAGTATATATCATTATTCATATTAGAGTACTTGTTAAGAGCCCCTAATAAGTAACATTTACAAGGCACCACAAGACAACAATTAAAACGATGATTAATGTTATCGAAGAATACTTATATTATGAATTATGATGTTATTTCTGACCATAGGTTCTCTTAGTGAATAGTTTTTCATATATAATTATTTTACCTTTTTAGACCGAACCAAACTAATCCAAACCGATGTATAACGGGTAAAGGTCCAGTTATAAATTTATTTTCATAGGTTGGGTTGAAATTTCCAAACTGATTTAATTGGGTGAAGTTGCAAAAACGGCTTTAACTCGACCAACCCGACCAATCAACAATCCTACCTTATATAGTTCTTCTGAAATTATAAATTGTTTTTATACATTTTTAATGGAATTTTGGTAAATACTAAAATTTGTTTTTTAAATTTTTACACTTGTTTCAATCTCATACTACTAGTACATGAGTATGAGGTGAGGTACATAATTCGAATCTATATCATATATCTATATGTATCCATATATGTATCTATCTATTTTTATCTACATAATTCCAATTTATATCTATATATCTATCTATTCATTTGCATCGAGGGAAGATCACGTGGTATGGGGTGGTGGCCTCCTGTTTTAAGTTGTGCATTGCAGACATGATATGAAAATTGAACAAACTTCGCATATATCAACAACTAAATAAAACTAATTTATTTCTTCAATATTACCTGACTCTTTAATTTGATATGAATTCAATTTTTTAGCATAAATAAGTGATTTGAATAGATAATGAGTTTTATTTGAAAAAAGTAATTGGTTTGTTTTTTTATAATTACAACTAGTGTTTTAAAATTTGAAAATCGGCATTGTTCGGTGGGGTTACCTTTCTGTGATTAATCGAATAATCAGTGATTAATAGGATCGATTAATCAGAAAAAATTTAGTTAATTTATTAATGAAATAATTTTAATCAAATTTCATTAACCTTTCATAAATATTAAGAAAATAATATCACGTATCTTTAATTCATATTTGATTTTTAAGTGTTTTATACATTTTTTTGATAGTTGAATCATGCATCATAATTAATACTAACTATTTTGTAGTTCGAAAGTTAGTAACTGCTATATATATTAGATATAAATTCGTAATATGCTAAAATTAGTTACATAGAAAAATCAACTACATGAGATTGTAAATGATAAATAAGGGTAATTTAATTGAAGAAACTTGTTCAATTAATAGAGATTTTATTATTAAATCAATATTTTATTATTAAATATTAAATATTTTTTTGAATTTCAATTTTCTTAATTTTTTTAATTTACACCATTTGACGGCATTTGAACGATTTTTTGACCCAAACTCACCGATTTTTGACAGAATCAGCCGATTTTTGACTGATTTTTTTAGAAACCCAAACTTTCAGTTGATTTCTGGTTAATCGAGACGAGACATGTTCGAACTCCGATTAATCAGCCGATTAATCAGTTAACTGGCCAATTTTTAGAACACTGATTACAAGATTATTATCTTATTTTAGAAAATAGAATTGTTTTGTTATTTTTGAAAAAGAAGAGATTTGTTTAGAAAAATTAGAACGATAATATGTGTTTTAGCAAAAAGTGGTAATTGGTTAATTATTTTTAACTATCATTTTATTTTTTATTTTATTAAATAGACATACACGTGATATTTTTGAAAAAATGTAATAATTATTTTATTATTAAATTAAATTACCGAAAACCGAACCTAAAATTAAAAATCTAAACTTTTAATATTGCAGTTTTATATAATAGTTAGATGCATAATTCAAAACGAATTGAAGCAAGCCGATGTATATTCATAGTTAGAACATAAGTAATGTGCTTACATGTCGTTATTTATTTCGAAAAAAAATAAAGTTATTTTAATTTATAAGTATCGCATTGATACAACCATGTAAGCAAAAACCTAAGGGTTGTATCATTTAAGAGCTAGGCTAGTTTATTCAAATATTTTCTCAATTTAATCACAAATGAATGGTTATGACAAATGTTAAATTTTGATTTTGGGTGCATATCCCATATTATTATTAAAAAATGTTACTGATTAACACATCATCATTTGAGAAAAAATTAGGAAATAAAAATTGGGGTCCTCACATTTCTATTCATTGATGGATTGAAAATAATTTATAAATTTTATTAAATTTTGTAAATTCATTTATTATTTACTCCTCTCCGCCCTCCACAATCCTAATCTCTTCTCAAATTTTTATACTTATTAAAAGTCATTAATTTAATGATACATTTTCACTTAAATGTGACCTCTTATTCACCACCAGCAATTCACCACTAAGTCACCCGGAGGGTAATATTGGGGAAAATGTTGATAAATTTACTCACTTTGTAATCTCTTTGAGAGATTAATTTAAATTGACTTTTTTTTAATTTTACACCGATTTTAATAAATTTTAATGGATTGTTGATCAGAATTGATGGAACAAAAACTCTCATCGATGTTGGTGGATTAAGTTACTTTTTTTTTATTTCTAATATCTTACTATATCGACTAATATTTTTTTTTTATTTTAGAATATTTTTATTTTATTAGTCAAGCTATGTGTGTATCTTAGAATACGTTTTGTATTATCTGTTAATGCGAAATCACACGCACACTTCAATACCCACTATGCCAAATATCTTTTATGTTAGTAATCATTTCACTTAATAGGTAGGTAGAGTTATAAAATAACATTTTAATCAATTTTTGTATATTTGCTGATTTAGTTACATATATATTTTATAATATTTTAAGTTACTACTAAAATAATAATATTAATCGGTATTTTACATATAAATAACTATTAACGAAAAGGATAGATGAGTTAACACATAAGTCACTATTTTTCCACTACATATTTTCTTTTATTTTTTTATTTGCTTTGATAAGTAGAAGTTGTAATATTTGAAAGTATTATCTAATTAAATTACTATAAAATTAATTTTTTTTATTAATACTGTTTCATATGTGCTAGAAATAAAAATCAAACTTTGCATGTATATGCCAAACAAGTCGAAAAGTACAAAAATGGGTCGGGTATTTAATTATTGAATTACATTAATTGCATATCAAATGTTAGTATTTAACATTTTTTACTTACGTGATTACGTGCATATATAAGTAATTTTTTGTTTATATGAACCTTATAAATTATTGAAGTTTAAAAGTCATTGTAAAATACTGATACACGACCCAATTAAATACACATAAACACAACATATGACAAAAGGCGGAAGGGTGTGCACATGTCATTGATTATTCACCATCACCAATTAACAGTTTATTACAACTTAAATTATGACTAATTGCGAGTTGGTGGCGGTCCAACGCGAGGATTATGATAGCCTTTGGGCATGGTAGTGATTGAAACATGTCCAAATGAGGATACTCGGGCGGTGGACCACTAGGCCCGGATGGAGGAACGGGACCTTTGGGCAACATGTGAAAGTACTGAGAAGAGGATACCTCTGGCGGTGGACCGCTAGGTCCAGATGGAGGAACAGGACCTTTAGGCAACATGTGAAAGTACTGAGATGAGGATATCTCTGGTGGTGGACCGCTAGGTCCGGATGGAGGAACAGGACCTTTAGGCAACATGTGAAAGTATTGAGATGGATCTTGTTGTACGACTTTGATGTCCTCTAACTTTAAATTTCTAGCTTCTATACCAATGTTACCTCCTAAAGCCATCAACGCTAACACTAATTACAAACCCAAACTTGCCATGGGAAATGAGTTTTTTATACGATATAGTGACTCGCTGAGGAATACATTGTTGGTCAGTGGGGTATTTATAGATATAAATAATTTAGTAGATAATGAATCGATAGAGATTTGGAAAAAGCATTAAATTTATAGATAATCATTAACAATAATGTATTGTAATTACGAAGAGGGGTGTATTCAATCAAGATTTTAAAATAGATTTTATTTGATTCTTAAAATCAAGAGTTATTCAACTGGGATGTTAAAAATTCATTTAAAAATCTCATGGTATTCAATAGAGATTATACACAAAGTTTTTTAAAAGATCTGAATATATTTGATCTAGATTTTAAAATGTCTACGGAAAATCGGTGATATTCAATTTGGATTTTTAAAAATTCATCAAAAATCTGATGGTATTCGAAAGAGGTGTTGGATGTTTTTTTATTTGAAAATGTTGTGGATTTTGATGAATTTACAAGTACATTTTTAATCTTTTGAAATATCTATAAAATACATGAGATTTTGAAGAATTTCTAAAAAACTTCACAAAAATATCAAGACTCTACAAGATTTTTATCAACTCCGTCAAAATCCAAGAACAATAATAATCAACGAAAATCTTTTAAATTCTATGGATTATTATCGATCCATTAAATTTGAAATAAATACACCCCCGTTAATGGATTGGACCGGCATTCTAAACTATATTCATTTTTTCATTAGTTCATTCCATATATTATGAAAATCCAATTATAATTTTATTTTATTTTTTAAAGAATCTTGTTACATCGATTTTAGGCTTGAAAATTCACAAGTAAATTATTGATAATATCTTGGAAAAAGATGTTATCTTGTCCAAGAAAGAGATTACAAAATAAAATATTCTATCTACATATCTAGATATGAGAAATAATGGGTCCAGATGACCTCAGATTAGGGTGAACAAAAAATCGACCAAACTGCAAAATCGACCCAACTCACGTTTAATTAGATAATTTGTTTAACCCAAATATAATGGACTGAGTTAGGATTTAAATTTTTTTAACCATTTCCAAACCCAACCCAACCCAAACATGATTTGTAAAATTGTGCTAATTAATTATAGTTCGTACATTAGTTATGGCTTCATTACCATTTTAACATGTCCGCGTCAAGATTTGAAATATGAGTTATCATATGGGGCTGCATCAATAGTCAATAACATGTGAAACGTTTTATATGTAATCTTAACAGACACACACTAAGATATTAGAGAGGGTTCATGCAGAAATAACTACATTTTTAGAGTCTAATTTCATTTCATTTGGCCTTCATTTAGTATAAGTATTCCCGACAAGATATATTACCACAAGGTTAGGGACGCAAATGGGAGTTATTTTATTAAGTCGTTACACTGAATCAGAAAATATAATTATCTTCTTCATTTTAATGTTTAAAGTAGTTATCACGACTTTAATTGACCAGCTTAATATTTTAGTAAATTGTGCTTAGTAGTTCAGTAAAATTGTATGGCCTAAACTGTTCCCAAATGTGGATCTTGGTAGCACTTTCAACGCCTTTTAACTCATTTTCCTATTTTATTTTTGCTTAAATATTTTCCTTTAGTGCCCGTTTGGTAAGTTAGATTTCATTTAAAATTCTAGATTTGATCAAATAACATGTTTGGATAAGCTAAAGAATTTGGATTTGGATTTTATTTGAAATTCAAGGCAATCAAATTTTAGTGTAAATATAGGAATTTGAAATGACAATTCAAATCATGTCATTTGAAATCTTTCATTTAAAATGAAATGCTTGTTTCCAAACAAGGCATTATGTAATTTGTTATGTCTAAATATTCGTAAAGCTTATATTAGACATGCATGTTTGGGGTAACCTTTATGTCAGTCTCCATCATGATTCATATTTAGATTACATGTTTAGAGCCCATAATAGGTAACGTTTACAAGGCACCGAAAGACACAATCAAGACAATGATTAATGTTCTCGTAGAATAATTATATTATGAATTATGATGTTATTGATGACCATAGGTTCCCTTAACGAATAGTTTTTTATATATAATTATTTAACCCATTTAGATTGACCAAAACCAATCCAAACCGATGTATAACGGGTAAGGTTCAGTTACATATTTATTTTCATTAGTTGGGTTGAAGTTTCCAAACGGATTTAATCGGGTGAAGTTGCAAAAACGCCTTTAACATCTCTTTAATCAGGTAGAGTTAAATGCCTAGTTCTTGAGATGATAGCACTCTCGAACATACAATTAAGAAGTCAGTGAAATAAAGGTGTGGCACTTTGTGGGACAATTTTATTATATAAGGTCTCAAACAACATATATTGAAAAAATAAATGTAACTTAAAGAGATGTTAGAGAAATGTAATGGAGTGCGACATTTCTTCTCCCCGTAAACTGTTAATTTTAAAAAAAAACCCTACAAACACATGTTTAATTAGCATTTACCCAAATTCTATGTCAATACTATACAAGGAATACGTACCGAACAACCATTTTCATATACACATAAGTTTATATTGCGTTGATTAATGATCATACAAATTATATATAAATTTATATATATATACTTGTTAAGTAGTCACATCGTGAAATTTTGTAATGAATACCCACAAGGTACGTTAACAAAGCAACACGATGATATATACACAATGAATTTGTTAACTACACGTCATTACAATGAATTTAACAACCTTGTACTGACATTTTATAAGAGAATGCTGAAATTAGACCGAGACATTGTCGATTTCATATAACAAGGTTCAATCACCTTACAAAAATAGATGTCAGGTCTATACAAATTAAAATGAACATCGTATCTTTAGCTCAGAAATCATGTACAACCAAAATAGTTCCAGTCACCTAATCGTCAAAGTCTGCAAAAAAATTGAAAATATGACACAACATACCATCACTCAATAATATATACGATCATTGAGTATAACCGATATGTGCAAGCTGAATTTTTA
>NW_027420819.1:0-760 GCF_009905375.1 Apium graveolens | reverse complement strand
CTGAAAGGAAGGAACTCGGTTTTCCGAATAATCCTCGTAGGGGGTAGTACACGAGGTCTGGAGCAAAAATTGAGGCGGCCCGTTTTTTCGATTTCTTTCCATAATTTGTCCCTATGGATTTATGAAATTGCATTCGCGTCCATTCGGGGTCGTCCGGGAGTGAATCGGAGCTGAAAGGAATGGAACTCGGTTTCCGGATAATCCTCGTAGGGGGTAGTACACGAGGTCTGGAGCAAAAATTGAGGCGGCCCGTTTTTTCGATTTTTTCCATAATTTGTCCCTATGGATTTATGAAATTGCATTCGCGTCCATTCGGGGTCGTCCGGAGTGAATCGGAGCTGAAAGGAATGGAACTCGGTTTCGGATAATCCTGTAGGGGGTAGTACACGAGGTCTGGAGCAAAAATTGAGGCGGCCCGTTTTTTCGATTTCTTTCCATAATTTGTCCCTATGGATTTATGAAATTGCATTCGCGTCCATTCGGGGTCGTCCGGGAGTGAATCGGAGCTGAAAGGAATGGAACTCGGTTTCCGATAATCCTCGTAGGGGGTAGTACACGAGGTCTGGAGCAAAAATTGAGGCGGCCCTTTTTTCGATTTCTTTCCATAATTTGTCCCTATGGATTTATGAAATTGCATTCGCGTCCATTCGGGGGTCCGGGAGTGAATCGGAGCTGAAAGGAATGGAACTCGGTTTCCGATAATCCTCGTAGGGGGTAGTACACGAGGTCTGGAGCAAAAATTGAGGCGGCCCATTTTTCG
>NW_027420818.1:0-36349 GCF_009905375.1 Apium graveolens | reverse complement strand
TCTCTCAGAATTTTTCAGAGCTTTTCCTCATCACTACCTGAAAGGTCAGATGCAATAATAATAGGCAAAGTAGATGCATCACCTAAAAAAGCATACCTTAAGTGTTCAGGCAATGGTTTAAGCTCAAGTGTAGGAGCTTCCTCAATAGATGGCTTGAGGCGCTTTGTAGATTTGTTCAACTCCTCTAATCCAATAGATTCAAAAGGCATATCCAGCCTTCGCTTCCAGGGAGAAGCATTCAGATACTGCAACTGCCCATCACCTTCATCATCTTTCCTATCTGAATTCCCTAACAAGGTCTTCTCTAAGGCATCAGACCTTAGCATTTGATCAAGTTCTGAAGTAACCACATAATTGACCAACTTCACTTTTAAGCACTCCTCATTCTCATTCGGGAATTTCATGGCATTAAAAACATGGAACGTTACATCCTGATCCAGCACTCAAATAGTAAGCTCATCCTTCTGCATATCAATCAAGGTTCGGCCAGTAGCTAAGAATGGACTTCCCAAGATTATGGGAATCTTCTTATCCTCCTCGAAATCAAGAATTACAAAATCAGCAGGAAAGATGAGTTTATCATTCTTTACTAAGACATCATCCACAATGCCTCGTGGATATGTAATAAAACGATAGGCCAACTGCAAGGTCATATAAGTAGGCTTTGGATCAGGTAAGTCCAATTTTTTAAAGATTGTCTAAGGCATCAGATTAATGCTAGCTCCCAAGTCACATAAGCATTTGTCAAACGACATTTTTCCAATGGTACAAGGAATAGTGAAGCTTTCAAAATCTTTAAGCTTCGGAGGCAACTTCTGTTGCAGCATAACATTGCATTCCTCCATAAGAGCAACGGTCTCTAAGTCACCAAGCTTCACTTTTCGAGAGAGAATACCTTTCATAAACTTCGCATAACTAGGATTTGTTCAAGAGCTTCAGTGAAAGGTATGTTGATATGAAGTTTCTTGAACACCTCCAGAAACTTCTCAAACTGCTTATCCAGCTTTTTCTTCTGCGGCCTCTTAGAAAAAGGAGGTGGGGGATAGATCCGTTTCTCCCCTGTATTACCCTCAGGAGGAGTGTGTTCCACAGTAGTCTTCCTTGCTTCCACTTCTACTTCCTTGTGCACTTCTTCAGCCACAGCCTCTTCTTCCGAAATTTAAGATTTTTCGAAATTTGCAACCTTCCCAAACCTCAATGTAATTGCCTTAACCTGCTCCATTGCTTCCCTCTTGCTTGGCACTTCAATGTCACTATGGAGTGTACCAGGTTAACGATTTAGCAAGGCATTGGGAATTTGCCCAATTTGATTCTCCAAGGTTTTGATAGACACGACTTGGCTCTTACACATGAGCTTCAACTCCTCCAATTTAGATTTTTCATTAGATTGTTGCATGGAGTTGTTGTCTTGGCGCATATTGCAGTTGCTGAAAACCAGGAGGATTGTATTACTTTGTGGCATACTGCTAATAAGGCTGCTGAACCGCATTCTGAGTATTACTCTAGCTGAAGTTAGGATGATTGCGGTTGTTGGGATGATAGGTGGCTGGAACTGGTTGTTACGACCTCTGAAAGTTGCTCACGAACTGAGTTGATTCACTACAAATAGCACACTGATCAGTTGCATTCGCTCCAGCACAAAGCTCATAAACACTAGTTATCTGATTAACTCCATAATTAGCCAAAGAATCCACCTTCATCGTCAAAGCCTTAAGCTGAGCTATAGCAGTAGTGTGTTGAGTGGCATTTATGACACTTTACAACGCTCTGTAAAGCTTTGGATTGATGTTTTACACTCGAGTTTGTGTTTTAACGTGTTTTTGTAGTGTTTTTGCATTTCAGGCATTTATCAGGAATACAGATGAATTGGCATTGTTTGGATGCTAATATGGTGTTAGGATGGTGTCTAGAATAAAAGCTCATGAAAAGACCAGCTCAAATCAGCAAGAAAATAAGAAGTCGGCATTTTTTCCAGAGAGACGGTGCGCCCGCGCTCTGATAGTGCGCACCCGCGCCAGGAAGGCAAAATGTCAACGCGCGGCTGCGCCAGGTTTCTTGTAGAATTTTGATCCAGAAGACTTCTACTCTGCATGGGCTGCTCTATAAACATAACTTATGCTCGTTTTTCATAACAAGGCGTACCAGAGATTAAGGAAAAGGTGTAAGAAGAATGTAGAGCACAAATCAACCAAGGCGAAGAAGATCTAGTTTATTCTTGTGATTCTTTATTTTAAGTTGTAACCTTGGATGCTAGTTTTCTTATTCGTGAATCTATACTCTTGTTTCGTACTTGCTTTTATTAAGTATAAAGACTATATTTATTATACCATACTTTCATCGGAACCCACGTTGATGATGAGTCCGATTATAGACTAATCGTTATCGTGGGGTTCCAAGGGATTTATTTATGGATTTCTTTAGTTAATTTGTTTTGATACCTTAGTGTGTGGTGATTGTATGATAACCTAGTATTGGTTGTGCTTATTCGTCTTATGAGCGTCCCGAACTTATAAGATAGTGCATTAATCTTTAATGAAGTGAAAGTGAATTTAAGGGTTTAGAACTTGCCATGCTAGCATGGGTTCATGTATGTGTTATGCATGATCCGTAGGTAATTTTTACCATCTTACTTGCCCTATGTAATCATGATAGATAACTTGCGCATTAAATCGTTATGTTGTCAAATTCTATAGATATATAGGGTCTCAATATAATTGGTGTCTATTCAGCTTCTATCTATTTTGTGGTTGTCTGGTAGTACGGTATTCGTACAATGAAAGTTGGCATTTATCAGTTTCGTGTTATCTGATTAGTGTCATCACCATTGCATGCTAAGGTTAAGAATGAAAGGCTATTGAATGAAGTATTTAATGAAGTTAGAATCCCATGTTTGTGTCATATTATTCAACTCTCTTTAATCTCATAGTTTATGTTCTTTAGTATAATTCTTAGTTAATCATACTTATAAACAATCTCAATTTGTTATTCGTCCTAGCATTGGATAATAATCATACTAGTGTTGCATAGATACATTGATTGAAATTAACCTAAACCAGTCCCTATGGGAACGAATTAGAATTTATTCTATATTACTTGCGATCGCATATACTTGTGTGAATATTAGCGCGTGTTCTAGCCCTAACAAGTTTTTGGCACCGCTGCCGGGGACTGCGGTGTTAATTTTTAGTTTATATGTTTTTCATCATTGGTCGTTAAAGTTCAGTGACTTGGACATAGTTACTTACATTAATTCATTGTCGTGTTTCGGGTACTCTAGCGAGCGTGTATGCATACGCGTTCTCGGTCTCGTAAGAGAACACTGGATCTAGTTGAGGAAGAAGTTGTAGTCGAAGAGATGGTTGAAGAAGAGATATTAGTTGAGAAAGAAGAAGAGGATTATTGCAATGGGAGAACCAGAAGCGAATCTAAAAGCTTTGATGGACTACTCTCAACCGAAGATCAATGATATTCAGTCTAGCATTGTGGTCCAACCATCTCGGCTAATACCTTTGAGATCAAGTCGAGCACGATTCAGATGATACAAAACTCAGTCAGTTTGGGGGTTCTCCAACAGAAGACCAAACATCATATCAGAGTTCATCGAGATTGCGACAACTTTCAAGTCAATGAAGTTTCTGAAGATGCTATAAGTTGAGGCTTTTCCCATTCTCTTGTGGGATAAAGCTAAGTGTGGCTACATTCTCTACCACCAGAGCTATCACCAATGGGAGGATCTTGCTCAAAAGTTCTTAACTAAATTCTTTCCTATAGCGAAGACTGCTATAATCAGAAACGCACTTACTCAATTTGCTCAGCAATCTGGAGAATCTTTATGTGAGGCCTGGGATCGATTAAGGAGATGATTAGGAAGTGTCCTCATCATGGGATGCCTGACTGGATGTCATTAATTGTTTCTATAATGGTTTGGGTGCTACTTCTAGACCCATACTTGATGCAGCATCAGGAGGAGCTTTGTGGGCTAAAAGCTACGATGAAGCTTATAAATTGATTGAACTGATGGCTGCTAATGAATATTATAATCCTACTCAAAGGCTATATTAGAGTAAGGTAACAGGAATGGAGTTGGATGCAGCTACTGCTATAGCTGCTCAACTTAAGGCTTTGACGATGAAGGTGGATTCTCTGTCTAATTATGGAGTTAATCAGATCACTAGTATCTATGAGCTTTGTGCTGGTGCCCATGAGACTGATCAATGTGCCATTTATAGTGAATCAGCTCATTCATGAGCAACTTTCAGAGGTCCCAGCAACTTGTACCATCCACCTATTATCCTAACAACCGCAACCATCCTAACTTTAGTTGAAGCAACACTCAGAATGTGGTTCAGCTCCTTATCAGCAGTATCCAGCAAAGTAGTACAACCCCCTGGTTTTCAACAACCCCAATATGCACCAAGGCAACAACTCCAGCGCAACAGTCTAATGAAAAATCTGAATTGGAAGAGTTGAGGCTCATGTGCAAGAGCCAAGCGATTTCTATCAAGACCTTGGAGAATCTTGCTAATGCCTTGCTCAATCGTCAACCTGGTAAACTCCCTAGTGACACTGAAGTGCCAGGTAAGAGAGAAGCTAAAGAGCATGTTAAGGCAATCACATTAATGTCTGGGAAGGTGCAAATCCTAAAAATCTCAAGTTTCGGAAGAAGAAGCTGTGGCTGAAGATGAAGTGCAGAAGGAAGCAGAAGTTGAAGCAAGTAAGACTACTGTTGAACACACTCCTCCTGAGGGTAATTCAGGGGAGAGAAACCAGATCTATCCTCCACCGCCTTTTCCTAAGAGGCTGCAGAAGAAAAAGCTGGATAAGCATTTTGAGAAGTTTCTGGAGGTTCATAAAATTCACATCAACATACCTTTCGCTGAAGCTCTTGAATAGATGCTAGTTATGCGAAGTTCTGAAAGGTATTCTCTCTCAGAAAGTAAAGCTTGATGACTTAGAGACAGTTGCTCTGACGGAGGAATGCAGTGTTGTGCAACAGAAGTTGCCTCGAAGCTAAAGATCCTGGAAGCTTCACTATTCCTTACACCATTGGAAAAAGTGTCATTTGATAAATGTTTATGTGACTTGGGAGCTAGCATCAATCTGATGCCTTTGTCAATCTTCAAGAAGTTGGACTTACCTGATCCAAAACCAAACTTATATGACTTTGCAGTTGGCTGATCATTCTATTACATATCTGTGAGGCATATTGAGGAAGTTTTGTCAAGATGGATAAACTCATCTTTCCTGCTGATTTTTAATATTGATTTCGAGGAGGTAAGAATATTTCCATAACCTTGGGAAGACCTTTCTTAGCTACTGGCCGAACCTTGATAGATGTGCAAAAGGGTGAGCTCACCATGCGAGTGATGGATGAGGATGTAACTTTTAATGTGTTCAATGCTAAAATTCCTATAGAAAATGAGGAGTGCTTAAAGGTGGAGTTGGTCGATTCTGTGGTTACTTCAGATGTTGATCAATTGTTAAGGTCTGATGCCTTAGAAAATGCCTTGTTGGGGAATTCGATAGTGAAGATGATGAAGGTGATGAGCAATTGCAATATCTGAATGCTTCTCCTTGGAAAAGGAAGATGGATATACCTTTGAATCTCTTGGAATGGAGGAGCTGAACAAATCTCCAAAGCGCCTCAAGCCATCTATTGAGGAAGCTCCTACACTTGAGCTTAAACCATTGCCTGAACACTTAAGGTATGCTTTTTAGGTGATGCATCTACCTTGCCTGTTATTATTGCATCTAACCTTTCAGGTAGTGATGTGGAGAACTCTTAAGAATTTTGAGAGAGTTCAAATCGGCAATTGGATGGACGATAGCAGATATTAAGGGAATTAGTCTTTCTTATGCATGCATAAAATTATGTAGAGGAAGATAGCAAGCCTACTGTTGAGCAACAAAGAAGGCTAAATCCGATCATGAAAGAAGTTATGAAGAAGGAAATTCTCAATGGCTAGATGCAGGGATCATCTATCCCAATTTTGACAGTTCTTGGGTGAGTCCAGTTCAGTGTGTGCAAAGAAAGGAGGTATCACCGTTGTTTTTAATAAGAAGAATGAGCTCATTCCTAGTCGAACAGTCACGGGGTGGAGAGTTTGCATGGATTACAAGAAGCTGAACAAGGCCACGAGGAAAAGATCATTCCTCTTGCATTTATGATCAGATTCTTGACAAATTGGCTGGGCATGAGTATTACTGTATTTTGGTGGCTATTCGGGCTACAAACAGATCTGCATTGCCCCGAAAGATCAGGAAAAGACTACTTTCACTTGTCCATTTGGTACTTTCACTTTTAGAAGAGTTTCTTTTGGTTTATGTGGAGCACCGGCCACATTTCAGAGATACATGATGGCTATTTTCTCTAACATGATTGGTCAGAATATGGAGGTGTTCATGGATGACTTCTCTTTGTTTGGTAATTCATTTGATGAGTGCTTGCAGAATCTTGGCGACGTTCTTAAAAGGTATGGTGAGACCAATTGGTTCTCAACTGGGAGAAATGTCATTTTATGGTGCGATAGGGCATTATTCTAGGACACAAGATTTCTAGTAAAGGTCTTGAGATGGACAAAGCCAAGGTGGGGGTCATTGAAAATCTCCCTCCACCAATTTCTGTTAAAGGAGTTCGCGCAGTTTCCTTGGTCATGTAGGTTCTATAGGCGGTTTATCAAGGACTTTTCAAAATTTCTAAACCTTGTGCAATCTTCTGGAGAAGGATGTCCCATTCAAGTTTGAGGATGAGTGCCTAGCTGCTTTTGAGTTCTTGAAGAAGAGTTTAATCATGGCACCTATCATTAGTACACCTGATTGGAATGAACATTTTGAGATGATGTGCGATGCGAGTGACTATGCAGTTGGAGCAGTTCTTGGGCAGAGAAAGAACAACATTTTTTGATATGGTCTACTATGCTAGTAAGACCCTAAATGGTGCTCAACTGAATTATACTACTACTGAGAAAGAACTTCTTGCTATTGTCTACGGTTTTGAGAAGTTTCGATCTTATTTGCTTGGGACGAAGGTGACAGTTTTCCTGATCATGCTGCAATTCGATATCTCGTCTCGAAGAAGGACTCGAAGCCTAGATTGATTAGATGGGTTCTTTTGCTTCAGGAGTTTGAATAAGAGATCAAGGACAAAAAAGGTACTGAGAATCAAGTCGCTGATCATCTCCTCATTTGAAAGATGCAAGTTCAAACTCACTGGATAAGACATTGATAAATGGAGTCTTTTCTCGATAAAGCACCTGTTTGGAGTGCAAGAGGAAGATCGTGGTTTGCAGACATTATGAATACTTTTGAGTAATTCATGCCTCCCGATTTGTCGTATGCTCAAAGGAAGAAGTTTCTTCATGAGGTGATAGGGGTATATGTGGGATGAACCATATTTGTTTAGGAAGAAGCTGACCAAATCATCAGGAGTGTATTCTATACAGCGAAACGGGGGGGAATCTTGTGAGATTATATTTTTGGACTGTTTTATGGAGGCCACTATGATGGAGAGAAGACAACAACTTGTGTCCTCCCAGTAGGATTCTTTTGGCCTACATTGTTCAAGGATGGCATCACTTTGTGTTGAAGTGTGATTCGATGTCAGCGTGTGGGGTAATGTCAAGAGGGATGAGATGCCTCCTTAATGGCTTCTCAAGGTTGAATTCTTCGATGTTTGGGAAATCGACTTCATGGGGCCATTTGTCTCATCTTGCAATAATCAGTACATCTTGTTGGCGGTCGATTATGTGTCGAAATGGGTGGAAGTCAAGGCTTTGCTGACAAATGATGCAAGGGTAGTGCTTAATTTTCTTCATAAGCAGATATTCACATAATTTGGGACTCCAAGAGTCATAATCAGTGATGGAGGGATCGCATTTTTGTAATTGCAAGTTTACTGCAATGATGAAAAGGTATAATATGAATCATCGCATTATAACAGCCTACCATCCTCAGACTAATGGTCAAGCAGAGGTGTCTAATAGGGAGATCAAGCGTATCTTTAAGATAATTGTGTGTCCATCAAGGAAGGATTGGTCTTTGAAGCTTGATGAAGTTCTTTGAGCATATAGAACAGCATACAAGACTCCGTTGGGAATGTCATCGTTTCAGTTGGTTTTTGGTAAGGGGGTGTCATTTACCTGTGGAGTTCGAGCATAAAGTGTATTGGGCTTTGAAGAAGTTGAACCTTGATTTAGATGCAGCTGGTAAGAAGAGAATGCTTCAATTGAATAAACTCGACGAATTTCGGCTTCGAGCGTATGAAATAACAAAATGTACAAGGAGAAAGTCAAGAGATGGCACGATAGGGGTCTAGTTCTCAAGTCATTTGTGTTGGGATAACAAGTTCTTTTATTTAACTCTCGTCTCCGTCATTTCCTGGAAAATTGAAGTCGAGATGGTCCGAGCCTTTCACAATCAAAATTGTGTTTCCGCATGGAGCTGTGAAAATTTTTGAGAATGATCCAGACCAAGCATTCAAGGTAAATGGTCAGAGGTTGAAGCACTACTATGGGGATACGGCAAACCGTGAAGTGGTTAGTGATGTTCTATTATCTACTTGATCTTGACATTCTACGTCAATCTAACGACGTAAATCAAGCGCTTCTTGGGAGGCAACCCAAGTTTATTATACATTAGTAGATAGAGGATGCAGAAAGAAAAGAGAAAAACACAAAAAAAATATAATAAAAAAAATCTAGGGCCAACTTCAGTAGCACAGCGCGCCCGCGCTGAGAAACGGGGCGGCCGCGTTGTTTTTCCAGTAACTGGGCGCACCCGTGCTGACTTGGCGCGCGGCCGCGCTGAAACTCCAGAAACTGGGCGCGCCCGCGTTGCGGTGGCGCTGCGGCCGTGCCGGGTCCTTGATTCAAAAAAAATATGTCAGTTTTTGAAGAGAAAATCGGGTTTTCAATACAAGATCAATTCTCACCCGATTTTTACTCTTCCACATCCCAAAATTCCCTCTCCAAATCAAATCTATTATTCTCATTATTCCCATAATCAATTCCCACTCCTTTCCATAACTAATTCTCTCCCAATATCCTATATATAAATACACTTATACACAAACTTCTCCATCACTTCTCAAAACTCTCAAACACATAATCTCTCTTACAAAATATATTCTCTCAATCTCTTTCAATCTCAATGGCACCAAAAAGACAGCGAACACAAGTAAGCAGCAGCACCACCGATTCTTCGAGTGCAGGTGATGTGAGGCCTAGGTTTTCAACTCTCGAGGCTGAGGCGGAGTATGTAAGGCTACTTTCGAAGCCTATAGCCAAGGAGCGTGGTTTTTCTGCCATCGGGAAAGATGGTAAGTTGTTGGAGATGATCTTGGAGATGGGCTGGGTTATTTTCTATGAGACACCCGCTACTATGCCCATGAGTTCTATGCTAATGCTAAGGCAGAGAAGAACGATATTACGGTGGTGAGGATGATGATGGTGGACTACAGTGCTGAGGTGATTCGTAGGGTGATTGAGCATCCTGAGAGAATGAGGATCAGGATAACTGGAACGAGAAGACTCCGGAGGAGTTTAACTTGGATTTGATTGTTGCTACTCTGTGTGTGCCTGAGACTTATTTGAAGTTCAAGAAGGGCACAAATGAGTGTACCACGTTCCCTGTGTCATGCATAAACAGGTTTGCATGTGCATGGAATTCTTTTATTTATGCTAATATCATGTCATCTTCGCACGTGCATGAGATTACTGTGGAGCGTGTGTGATTGTTATGGGGTATTCTGCAGGGAAACTATGTGGATCTTGGGATGGTGATTCATCAGGGTATTCTGAGGTTCTTTCCAGGGAGTACTACGGGTTCAATACCCTATATGTCCATTGTGATGAAGTTATGTGTGGCAGTTGGCGTTCGTTGGCCCACACATGAGCAGCTGCAGCTCCCTAGTGCTCCGATTGATAGTTTGACATTGTTGAACATGACTGAGTGGTATGGTGGGACGGCGCAGGCTCGTCGAGTGGTATGGAGAGCTCAGTTGGGAGAGGAGGCAGGTCCTTCAGGATCACAGCAGCAACCAGGAGGAGGAAGCACATGGTAGTGCTGGTTTGAGTACGACGCAATATAGGCGTTTAGCTAGGAGGATGGATGGGATGTATGACATCCATAGCATGTGCACATGACCTCACCCAGACGTTGGGGACTGCTTTCAGAGCCACAGGGGTTGACATCCAATGGCCAGTATTCTGTGAGGATTCCGTATATCCGCCTCCAAACACTCCTGACACTCCACCCCTTGAGGGTGATGATCCTGGTTCGGATCAGGTATGCCCGATTTCTTGCTATTATCTTCAGTGAGGACAGTGAATATTTTAAGTTTGGGGGTATTAGTTAAGTATTTATGTGTTTTGTGTGAGTCGCGTGTAGTTTGCATATTCATGCTAGTATAGTTGCATATAGTTACATATTTGCCATGTAGTAGTTTTTTATTTTTGTTTTTTTTTAGTTTTTATGATAGTTGTTTTACATAGTTTCATGCATTTGCATAATAAAATGATCCCTTAGATGATTTTTCTGATTGATTTGTGTTATTGATGCTAGTATAGTGATGTCGTATTTAGTGATGTTAAGCCTTATCAAGTTCAATTGCATGCTAGAGACAATTTTATTTCACTAAGTATTATAGGTTGTTTGAGGGCTAGATCATGGTCATGGTTTATTTATTTGTCGAAGTTTATTCGCTTGTTTATATTTAGAATTTAGAATATTCTCTTAATGATAAAATAACATGAATATTTAAAAATTGGAGAAAATTGGATTTCATTGCTATTTGTTATGGCTAGGTGTCAAATGGCTAGTAGCCTGGTGTCAAATGGCTAGTAGCCGGCTCATTTTATATAAGTAATCTAGGGTTAAACGAGATGGAGTGAAACGCACTCGTTTAGAAATTTGTGAAAGAAAAGAAAAAAAAAACAAGAAAAAATATGTGTTTATGCATAATTGATCACGAGTGGGCTCTTTCATACTCGAGTTATTAAGTTCTTAGGGGACTTTGTGCCTAGTGATCTAATATTTTTTATAGTCTGGGATCCACTAACCTAACGCTCGCTATATGGGTATTATTGTATAAGTCTTTTGTGGACTTCACTCATTGCACGGTCATATAAGCATATTTGTGTTATTTTGTGATGAGAATAAAGCGTGAATCCATGTAAAACTCCGTTATAAGAATAGAAGTGTTATAAGTCATTTTGAGTCTAGCTTTTATTCAATTTATAAGCTTGTGATTGCTTGATGAATAGTGAGTCACGATTATTGATCTAGTTGCGATAGTATATTTGTAAGCAGTTGCACACACGCACGTTTCTGGCTTGTAAGATAATTTGTGGGGTTTTGATTGATCTTTGTGCGAGTAACTGCATTTGTTGAGATGTTGCTCGTTGATTGGTTTAGTGATTCTATGGGGATCGTTGCATTCATATAGTTTGTATTCATGCATTTTTTGTTTCTTGTTCTTCGATTCTGTTTATGCTTGAGGAAAAGCATCGGTTCAAGTTTGGGGGTATGTTGACTGGCATTTATGATAATTTATAACGCTCCGTAAAGCTTTGGATTGATGTTTTTCACTCGAGTTGTTGGTATCTTAACGTGTTTTTGTAGTGTTTTTGCATTTCAGGCATTTATCAGGAATACATGTGAATTGGCATTGTTTGGATGCTAATATGGTGTTAGGATGGTGTCTAGAATAAAAGCTCGTGAAAAGACCAGCTCAAATCAGCAAGAAAAGAAGAAGTCAGCATTTTTTTTTTAGAGAGAAGGCGCGCCCCCGCTGTGATAGCGCGCGGCCGCGCCAGGAAGGCAGAATGTCGGCGCGCCCGCGCTGGTCAAGCGCGCGGCCGTGCCAAGTCGAGAAAAGAAAATCATGTTTCTTAGGGAATTTTGATCCAGAAGACTTCTACTCTGTATGGGCTGCTCTATAAACATAACTTATGCTCGTTTTCATAACAAGAAGTACCAGAGCTTAAGGAAAAGGTGTAAGAAGAATGTAGAGCACAAATCAACCAAGGCGAAGAAGATCTAGTTTATTCTTGTGATTCTTTATTTTAAGTTGTAATCTTGAATGCTAGTTTTCTTATTCGTGAACCTATACTCTTGTTTCGTACTTGCTTTTATTAAGTATAAAGACTATGTTTATTATACCATACTTTCATCGGAACCCACGTTGATGATGAGTCCGATTATAGGCTAATCGTTATCGTGGGGTTCCAAGGGATTTATTTATGGATTTCTTTAGTTAATTTGTTTTGATACCTTAGTGTGTGGTGATTGTATGATAACCTAGTATTGGTTGTGCTTATACATCTTATGAGCGTCGCGAACTTATAAGATAGTGCGTTAATCTTTAATGAAGCGAAAGTGAATTTAAGGGTTTAGAACTTGCCATGCTAGCATAGGTTCATGTATGTGTTATGCATGACTCGTAGGTAATTTTAACCATCTTACTTTCCCTATGTAATCATGATAGATAACTTGCGCATTAAACAGTTATATTTTTCAAATTATATAGACATATAGGGTCTCAATATAATTGGTGTCTATTCAGCTTCTATCTCTTTTGTGGATGTCAGGTAGTACGGTATTCGTACAACGAAAGTTGAAGTTTATCAGTTTCGTGTTATCTAATTAGTGTCATCACCATTGCATGCTAAGGTTGAGAACGAAAAAGGCTATTGAATGAAGTAGTAATGAAGTTAGAATCCCATATTTGTGTCATATATTATACAACTCTCTTTAATCACCTAGTTTATGTTCTTTAGTATAATTCTTAGTTAATCATAGTTATAAACAATCTCAATTTGTTATTCGTCCTAGTATTGGATAATAAATATACTAGTGTTGCATAGATACATTGATTGAAATTAACCTAAACCAGTCCTTGTGGGAATGAACTAGAATTTATTCTATATTACTTACGTGAATATTAGCGCGTGTTCTAGCCCTAACAATTGCCCTGAGGTAGTCTCTGAGTAGGATTCCGGTATCATTAGCAGCCATCAGTTCAATCAATTCATAAGCTTCATCATAGCTTTTAGCCCACAAGGCTCCTCCTGATGTTGCATCAAGCATGGGTCTAGAAGTAGCAACCAATCCATTATAGAAACCGTTAATGATCATCCATTCAGGCATCTCATGGTGAGGACACTTTCTAAGCATCTCTTTGTAGCCATCCCAAACCTTACATAAAGATTCTCTAGATTGCTGAGCAAATTGAGTAAAAGCGTTTCTGATTGCAACAGTCTTCGCCATAGAAAAGAATTTAGTTAGGAACTTTTGAGCAAGATCCTCCCATTTAGTGGTAGACCTTGGTGGTAGAGAATGTAACCAGCACTTAGCTTTATTCCGCGGAGGAAAAAGCCTCAACTTAATAATATCTTCAAAAACTCCATTGAACTTGAAAGTGTCGCAGATCTCGATGAAATCTCTGATGTGCATGTTGGGGTCTTCTGTCGGAGAACCCCAAACTGAACTGAGTTCTGTATCATCTGAATCGTGCTCGACTTGATCTCAAAGGTGTTAGCCGAGATGGCTGGTCGGACAATGCTAGACTGAATATCATTAATCTTCAGCTGAGCATGATCCATCAAAGCCTTCGTATTCGCTTCTGGTTCTCCCATTGTAATAAGAGCTTCTTCTTCAACTTTTTCCTCAACAAGAACTTCTTCAAAACTTCCTTAGCTACTATAACTTCTTCCTCAGCTTGATCCAGTGTTCTCTTAGGAGACCGAGAAAGCGTATGCATACACGCTCGCTAGAGTACATGAAGCGCGACAAGGAAACAAGTAAGTAACAATGTCTGAGTCAATAAACTTTAAAAACCACTGATGACAAACACTTAAACTAAAAATTAACACCGAGTCCCCGGCAGCGGTGCCAAAAACTTGTTAGGACGAAAACACGCGCTAATATTCACGCAAGTATACGCGATCGCAAGTAATATATAATTAAATCTAGTTCATTCCCACAGAGACTTTTTTAAGTTAATTTCAATCAATGTACTTATGCAACAATGGTATGGTTATTATTCAATGCTAAGATGAATTACAAATTGAGATTGTTTATAACTACAATTAACTAAGAGATTATATTAAAGAACATTAACTAAGAGATTAAAAGGAATTGATTACTATATGACACAAACATAGGATTCTAACTTCATTACTACTTCATTCAATAGCCTTTTTCGTTCTCAACCTTAGCATGCAATGGTGATGACACTAATCAGATAACACGAAACTAGTAAATGTCAACTTTCGTTGTACGAATACCCTACTACCAGAAATCTACAAAAGAGATAGAAGCTGAATAGACACCAATTATATTGAGACCCTATATGTCTATAGAATTTGACAACATAACGATTTAATGCACAAGTTATCTATCATGATTACATAGGGCAAGTAAGATGGTTAAAATTAGCTATGAATCATGCATATCAAATACATGAACCTATGCTAGCATGGCAAGTTTTAAACCCCTAAATTCACTTTCACTTCAATAGAGATTAACACGCTATCTTATATGTTCGCGACGCTCATAAGATGAATAAGCACAACAAATACTAGGATATCATACAATCACCACACACTAAGGCATCGAAACAATTTAACTAAAGAAATCCATAAGTAAATCCGCTAGAACCCCACGATAACGATTAGCCCATAATCAGACTCATCATCAACGTGGGTTCCAATGAAAGTATGGTATAATAAACGTAGTCTTTATACTGAATAAATAATAAAACACGTACGTTACACAAGAGTATAGGTTCAACAAATAAGAAAACTAGCATCCAAGATTATAACTTAAATAAAGAATCACGAGAATAAACTAGATCATCTTCGCCTTGGTTAAATTGTGCTATACAGTCTTCTTACGCCTTCTCCTTAAGCTCTGGTACGTCTTGTTGTGAAAAATGATCATAAGTTATTAATATATATGCTGTAGAATCAACTAGGGCTTCAAACTCTAAGAATCCAAGTACAAACAGAATTCTGCCATCCTGACCTGGCGCGGCCGCGCGCTTCACTAGCGCGGCCGTGCTGTCTTTCTGTCAACCTAGCGCGGTCGCGCGCTAGCACAGCGCGGCCACGCCGACATTCTGGAATAACTTCTACTTTTTATTTTCTTGCTGGTTTGAGTTGTCCTTTTCACAAACAATCTTCTTGACACATTCCTAACACCATTTTAGCATCATAACAATGCTAAATCACCTGAATCTCTGTTATATGCCTGAAATACAAAAACACTACAAAAACACATCAAATACAAAAATAACTCGAGTATAAAACATCAAATCAAACCTTTATAGAGCATTCTAAGTGAACATAAATGCCACTTAACACTCTCTCAGAATTCTCAAGAGCTTTTTCTCATCACTACCTGAAATTTCAGATGCAATAATAACAGGTAAAGTAGATACATCACCTAAAAAAGCATACCTCAAGTGTTCGGGAAAAGGTTTAAGCTCGAGTGTAGGAGCTTCCTCAATAGATGGCTTAAGACGGCCCTCAGCATTTTTGAGTTTTGACATTCCAAGAGATTCAAAAGGCATATCCAGCCTTCGCTTCCAAGGAGAAGCATTCAAATACTCTAATTGCTCATCACCTTCATTATCTTCACTATCTGAATTCCCCATCAAGGCCTTCTCTAAGGCATCAGACCTTAGCATTTGATCAAGTTCTGAAGTAACCACAGAATCGACCAATTCCACTTTTAAATACTTCTCGTTATCATTAGGGAATTTCATGGCATTGAATATATTAAAAGTCACGTCCTGATCCAGTACTCGAATAGTGAGCTCACCTTTTTGCACATCAATCAAGGTTCGGCCAGTAGCCAAGAATGGTCTTACCAAGATTATGGGAATCTTTTTATCCTCCTCGAAATCAAGAATTACAAAGTCAATAGGAAAGATGAGTTTATCCACCTTAACCAAGACATTCTCCACAATACCTCGTGGATATGTAATAGAATGATCAACCAACTGCAAGGACATATATATAGGCTTTGGATCATATAAATCCAACTTCTTGAAGACAGACAAAGGCATCATATTGATGCTAGCTCCCAAATCACATAAACACTTATCGAACGACAAGTTTCCGATGGTGCAAGGAATAGTGAAGCTTCCAGGATCTTTAAGTTTTGGAGGCAACTTTTGTTGTAGCACAACACTGCATTCCTCCGTGAGAGAAATGGTCTCTAAGTAATCAAGCTTCACTTTCCTTGAGAGAATACCTTTCATAAATTTTGCATAGCTAGGCATCTGTTCAAGAGCTTCAGCGAAAGATATGTTGATATAAAGTTTCTTGAACACCTCTAAAAACTTAGCAAACTGCTTATCCAACTTTTGCTTCTGCAGCCTCTTAGGGAAAGGAGGTGGAGGATATACCTGTTTCTCCCTTGTATTACCCTCGGGAGGAGTGTGTTACACAGTTTTCTTCCTTGTTTCCACTTCTGCTTCCTTCGGTTGAGAGTAATCCATCAAAGCCTTTGGATTCGCTGCTGGTTCTCCCATTGCAATAACAACTTCTTCTTCAACTTTCTCCTCAACAAAAACTTCTTCAACTACTTCCTCCGCTTTATCCAGTGTTCTCTTATGAGATCGAGAACGCGTTAGCATACACACTCTCCAGAGTACCTGAAACATAAACAAGCAACAAGTAAGTAAAATATCTGAGTCAGTGAACTGTAACGATCACTGATGTCAAGCACATTAACTTAAAATTAACACCGAGTCCCTGGCAGCGGTACCAAAATTTGTTAGGACAAAAATACGCGCTAAAATTACACGCACGTATACGTGTTCGCAGGTAATATAGAATTCTTTCTAGTTCGTTCCCACAGAGACTGGTTTAGGTTAAGTTTAATTTATGCACTTATGCAACAATGATATGGCTATCGTTCAATGCTAAGACAAATAACAATTTGGGTTTGTTTAACTAAGAGATTATACTAACTAACTTTAACTAAGAGAATTGAGGTTGAATTACTTATATGAGACAAACATGGGATTCTAACTTCACTACTACTTCATTCAAAGTCATTGTTCTTCACTTTAGCATGCAATGGTGATGACAACTAATCAGATGGCACAAAACTAGTAAACGCCAACTTTCGTTGTACGAATACCCTACTACCAGACATCCACAAAAGAGATAGAAGCTGAATAAACACCAATTATATTGAGACCCTATATGTCTATAGAATTTGACAACATAAAGGTTTAATGCGCAAGTTATCTATCGTGACTACATAGGGCAAGTAAGATGGTTAAAATTACCTACGAATCATGCATAACAAATATATGAACCTATGCTAGAATGGCAAGTTCTAAGCCTCTAAATTCACTGTCGCTTCAATAGAGATTAACACGCTATCTTATAAGTTCGCGACGCTCATAAGATGAATAAGCACAACCAATACTAGGATATCATACAATCACCACACACTAAGATATCGAAACAAATTAACTATAGAAATCCATAAGTAAATCTGTTTGAACCACACGATAATGATTAGTTCATAACCGAACTCATCATTACCGTGGGTTATGATGAAAGCATGGTTTAATAAACTAAGTCTTTATAAAATGAAAAAATATATCAAGTACGTTAACAAGAGTAATAGGTTTAACAAACAAGAAAACAAGCATCCAATATTACAACTTAGTAAAGAATCACAAATAAAAACAAGCTTTTCTCCTCTTTCATTGTATTTGTGCTCCTAGGTCTTCTCGTTATCTTCTCCTTAGTCTCCATTATGAAAAACGTCTTAAAAGAGTCTTTATATAGCAGTCCAACTCGAGTAGAAATCCAGAAAATCAGTCTCAGAAAAGAATCGGGATTCTCATAATTCGACCTGGTGCGGCCGCCCTGACATTCTGTAAACCGAGCGCGGCCGCTCTGGACTTGGGTGCGGCCGCCCTGTGCTTCTACCAAAACTTGATTTTCCTGCTTTCTTTTAATGGTTTCTTCGCGCATTTGACCGAGGCTCCATGCTATCACTCTTCTAGATTAAAAATAATGTAAAACCCTTTCCTTCTTCCGATTATGCCCTGAAATGCAAAACACTACAAAACACATCAAATACAAAATAACTTGAGTACAAAACACCAATTCGAGCCTTTACGAAGCATTCTAAGTGGACATAAATGCCATTTTAACAATTATGTCTGGAAGTAGGGCTGAGTATTCGTTTATTCGGTAACCGAACTGAAATATAATTCGGTTACCGGATACCGAATAAGGGTAAAAATCAGAACTGAATAGTGAACCAAAATAATTTCGGTTATTTACAGAACCGAAATAATTATTTCGGTTAAAACCGAAAATCGAATTAAAAAACCGAATTAGGAAAAAAATTAAAATTTTAATAATAAAATATTTAATAAATTACAATAAAGACTAATGATGGTACAACAATTAAACTTATACTCTTAGCTGCATTTTCCTGCACCTGAATATTATGGTGTGGTGTTCAATTACAATAAAGATAAGTCTAGCTAGTTAGTTTAGTTTTTTATTTTAGAAACTAAATTGAAGATCATGAAAACTAAATACAATAAAATCTAAATTAGGCAAATAGCAATTAAATATAACAAATAAAAAGAGAGGAAAAGTGAAGTTGAGAACGGGGAATTAATAATTCAAGTGTAAAAAAGGAACGGAGCTAGGTAAAAATAAGTAATATATAAATAAATGTATTTACGTATATATTAATATATATATTATTTATAATATTTCGGTAATTTCGGTAATTCGGGTATTTCGGTAACAAAACCGAAAAAACCGAAATATCGAATAACATAAAAAATCATAACCGAATTAAAAACCGAATTATTTCGGTTCGGTAGCCGAACCGAATATTTTCGGTTATTTCGGTTCGGTATTCGGTTAACCGAACTGAATGCTCACCCCTATCTGGAAGTAAGTATGAAATCATGAAAATTCACATCCTGAAGAAAGCTGATTACTCTACATGGAGAGTAAATATGTTAATGTTCCTTGAGCTATTGATGATACATATGTTGATATCATCAAAACAGGACCTCTATACCCTATTGAAACTGTGGTTATGACTGCAGATGCTCTTGAACACTATGTCATAAAGGAAAGATCAAAGTGGTCAGATTCTGAAAAAGTTACAATGCTTAAAGATGCTAAAGTCAGGAATATTCTGCACAACAGTTTGGAAAATGTGATGTCAAACAGAGTGATTGCCTGCAAGACTGCAAAGGAGATATGAGATGCCTTGGAGACACAGTTCCAAGGTACAATGGCAATAAAGAAGAACAGAAGAGTTGTTCTTATGAAAGAATATGAGCAATTTGATGTCAAGGCTGATGAGTCAATTACTGATATATATATATATATATATATGATAGATTTCTAACACTGTTGAATGATATATCATTAGTTGGAAAAGAATATGAGAGAGAAGACTCAAATACCAAGTTTCTGATAGCTCTTCCATAAGATTGGGATACTCAGACCTCAATAATTAGGCATCAATATGATCTTGATTCTCTGACTCTAGATAAAGTGTATGGGATGCTGAAAACTCATGACTTGGAGATCCAGCAAAGGAAGAATAGAAAAGGTCAGAAGATAAAGACTGTGGCTCTTAATGCTGAGACTTAAGACGTTTGGGAAGTTAGCATATGAGCTAGCCCTAACCCCGAACATGTAGCAGGTCGTAACGTGTTTCACGTATCAATGTTAAGGAAGTGTAATTCAGATGCCAGATAAATAGGGGCATATGAGCGCATAGATATGCAACCCGACGTAACCTATATGGAGCAACCAGGAAGGGTTATAGAGTGAAAAGGAACGAGTGCTTAGGAGAAGGGTTATCAAACTAGTAAGAGTTTGATGGTAGAACCACAATGTGGGAAAATTGACTTGAGAGTTAGAAAGTGCAATACTAAGAAAGTATCCCTATTTATTTCTATCCGATTCCGGGACGGAATCCTTTTAAGGAGGAGAGACTGTAATAACCCCAATTTTTGGAAATTTTTGAAACCCTTATGAATAGTGTTTTTGCTGAACGAGAAAACTTTTCATGCCACGCTATGTAGGGGTTCTGTTATTGATCTTATGGGATATTATTAGTACTTTATATGGGATATAAGTGTATGTAAAGATCGTCAGAATCCAAATCCGAACACTTTGATTTTTCCCGGAAATACACTAGATACGGAAAGATTTGAGAAAAAGGTAACAGGATAAAAAGGATTTAAATAAAAGGATTATAGGAGAGGATCATAAAAGGAATATAATATATTGAGAAAGGTTAAGGGAACCTAAGTAATAAGATCCCGGGTATGATCCCTCAAACGATAAACGAAAACGAAAGTTAAGCGAACCGTATAACAGATCAGCGGTCATTAGGCAAACGATTAGGAAGTTAATCAAAGGGATTAGTGGGAATGATGTCATCCAACCAATAGAAAGAGGACAAGGAAGGGAGGATGACATCATGAGGATGACATAGGCATGACAAGAAAGGAAGGAGATGTGGTGACTTTTTAACCACACAAAACCAAGGGCAACTAGGTAATTCACTAAAGCAAACAACAAAAATCAACCAACCAAAAGCAAATCAAGCCAAAACACAAAAATCTCTCTTCTTCTTCTTCATGCTCTCGGGTTTTTTCTTAAGAAATGGGAAGTCCAAGCTCCTCCACTTACTATTTAGCAAGGTAATTATCTAAGCTTCCCCATGGATAGTTACATACTTCCTATAAGTTTAAGCTTCTAATTCCAAGCCAATCTTTTTCTATAAATCATGAAAGAAGATGGTGAATAGTGTTTTCAAGAACTAAAATTTGTGTTCTTGAAGTTTTGTTTAGATTAAGCTTGGATAAGGGCTTTAAAGGTGATTCCAAGCCATTCTCTTGATTCTCCACTCTCCAAGGAAGGTATAAACTACAAACCCTAGCTTTAGTTTTGAGTAATTAGGATTGAATGTGTTTGATATAGCATATGTGAAGCATGATGCTTGATTGGTTGAGGTTTGGTTGAGTTTGTAGAGATTAGTTGGTTTTATTGCATTGTTGGAGTTGTAAATCTTGGTAATTAGTTAAAGAACCTAAGTAAAGCCTTTAGTTCATGTGAGGAATAACTATAAATGGTTAATGTGGATTTGTTGGGACTGTTATGATGTGGTTTGGAGGGATATTGGTTGTATGATTGATTTGGGGTTGATTTATGGTTGGTATTGAATGGTTTAAAATTGGGAAAACGCGTAAACATAGTCGTCGTAACGTCCGATTTTCTTTAGACTGTTTTTGTGCATAACATTAGGACCCGAGAACCCCCAGCTAGTTTATGACCACTGCCATGTTTAGATAGCTCATGTTACGAGCTTCGTTTTGATATGTAGTTCGTTCGATTCCGATGCACGGTTTAGGAGAAACGACCGTTTCAAGTAACGGCGTTTCGCGAACGAAACTTTTCCCCTCACCTTACTTTGAAACATAGATTAAAGACCAAAAAGGGTTAATTAATGTATGAAACATTTATGGTAAGTGTGTTAGGCAGTTGGTAAGACACTCGCGAAGGAATCGCTTTAAAACTCGTAAAGGTTAAATTATTAAAAATGGTGGAGCCGAGGGTACCCGAGTGGCTTAAGCGAATCAGTGAGCGCAAAACAAGCGTTAGAGTCTAAGTTAGTTAAAGTATAGATTTACAAGTGACTTTGGTTTAATTCCAACTTACTTGTTGTTTATAGGTTACCAGACTCGTCCCGAGCCATTCGTAACCCCAGTCGCTCAGGCAAGTTTTCTACCCGTTATACTGTTGTTGTGATGTAAATATATGTATATGCATTATCTTGTGATATTGCATGATTGTTATTAGCAAATTTTGTGATATATTGGAGCATGCTAATATGGTATATATGCATGTCTGTTTCGTAATCTGGTTATCTATCTGTTGATTTCAATGCTTATAGTTGCATAATACCTATGCTAGAAATAAGCAAGTAGTTGCGTATACCCTTAGTATAGGGGATAAAAGGTGAACATATTTCTAAACCGGGAGTCGATGTTCCCGAGTATATTATATATATATATATATTTATTTATATATATATATATATGGATATAGTTTTTAAAACTATTAATCGAATAAGGTTTATTCGATAACTTTAACTTTATTTTATTATTGAATATTATTTCGAATATTATTCGAAGGCGTATGACTCCTTTACATTATTTATTGAATATTATTTGAATATTCATTTGAGGATGTATGACTCCTTTATTTTATTTAATGAATATTATTTATAATATTCATTCGAGGTATTATGACTCAGCTTATTTTATTTATTGAATATTATTTGAATATTCATTTGAGGATCTATGACTCCGATTATTTGCTGAGATATATTCTTTATTTTATTAAAGAATAAGGTGTCGATAATCAAACTTATTTTTGATTATTCAAATAAAGATATTACTTTCGTATAAGTATATCTTTGATTATTTGCTATTCATTTCAAGTATAAGTTTTAATACTTCTACTTCAATTATTTTATAAAGATTATTTTTTTTATGGGAATATTATTTAAATAATAATATTCAGACATTTTCTAAATATTCTGGGGACTGATTTACTTCATTAAATCAGTTTTACTCCAAACACTCTTTAAAGTGTTTTCGAGTCTTTAAAATGATTTTCAAAAGTTAGAGCGGATCCCAAAACTATTTTTATATTTAAGATCTTCCTTTTAAAAAGGGGATTTAAATACTCGCTCAAAACCTGGGGGATCCGGCTCGGTGGTGTGTTTTATATTCGCAACAAGGTTGCTGTCTTGGTAAAAGAGTTTTTGATTACTTACCCAATATTCGGGAAGTAAAATTCTTGGAACAAGTTAATCCATTAACAGGCATCGCCTGAGAAATATCGGTGAGTTTTCCTTTCCAACTAGGTACGACTTCTTGGTGGAGCCGTATCAACAAGTTTCTACTTGGGGAAAGGGGGGAAACGAGCTTTACGTTTCAGAGTCATGGATTTCATCTGAACTAGGAGTGGCGTAAGTGGTCGAGTAGCGCCGGCCCAGCCTTATTATATTGTCCCAAATGGCCTGGAAGTTCCGCTAAGGCGGTCCATTCCTTAGGAGTTCAGTGTTCGGTTGACAAGTAAATCCGACAGGTTCTCCTCTACATGTAGAAAATGGTGGGGTTGTACTACTACGACTGATCATCGTAAGTGGTCTTCCTGGCGCGGCAAACTCCCGTAATGAGTTCATCATCCAATTGGATAATTTCTGCAACACTACCCAGAGCACTTCGATAGAAAGGCTACGGTTGGGAGATTGTTGAGTGTTGGCAGGGTCAAGTTTTCAAAATGATGTTTACATCAAATGAAGTATCTCATAACTTCATTTTATTTTGATGATATTTTAAAGGTTGAATCTATTCAAGTATTATCTTGTAGTCTCATCTATGTGATGAACTTTTGAACTAATTATAACTTGAACGGTGGTAGTTCAAGTAGTATTTGGAAAAGATATAAGTATATTGGAGTATCTTGTAACTTCATCTTTTAAACTTATATCTAGTAAATGATTATCTTATGCATGATAAAGATTTTCAGAATAATGTTGAGACAAGGTTAGATATATGAGATCACCTTGCAACGATATTTTTATACAGTTATACACTGGAACTCTGTGTGTATTATGCATGGAAGAGGACTTCCAATATTTTGAAAAGTATATATGAATATATATATATACACTGAATATTTTGCGACTTTATCGCATTAAGATATCAACTTGGTTCATTTCTTTTGACCAAGACTTTCATGAGTACTATGAGAAGACTCATATATTGTTAATCATTATACATATTATTTTGGTGGGCTTGCTGCTCACCCTTGCTTTATTTCTTCATCACACAACAACAGTTAGGAAAGATGGCCAGACTCCAGCAGACCCAGCGCAAGCGCGTGGGAAGCGTCCTGCGTCTTCCCGTTGATGTTGTAGCTGCTATAGCTGCAGAGGTAGATCTATTGTAGATCAGACCATCTACTTTTGAGAATCAATTATGTATAATTATAACTTGTGGCAGATAATGGCAATTAACTGTAAATTTATCAAGTAATCATTTTGGGTTGTAATAACTTTTAAATTGTGGATTCAAAGACTTGTACTTATTTAAATTTCATCTCTGAGACTATAACGGGTTGTGGTGTGTGTTAGTGTGGGTTCACAGCATAAGGTTATTTATTAATTAAGTGAAGTGATATTGTGGAAAGAAAGACCGTGACGACCCGGATCCCCGACCTCGGATCTGGGGGTGTTACAGAAATGGTATCAGAGCTAAGCATTATAAACCTCAGAGATGATGGGACGTTAAGATAATAAGATTCACTAAGATAATAAGAACTCTTGCCAAGTTCATAGTCGGGCTACCTAACGTAGTACTGACGGTTAAAACCCTTATGGGAACCCTTATAAATATCGTGATAGGAGCGTAGTTCGTTATCATATATGGTAGCGGGACTCCGAACCCTGAAGTTGAGGAACATCAACGCGATGATGTTTTATTAGTTATTGGAGATCAGATTGTGGATCCGATAGAGTGTCCTAATGCAGGACCGGATGATGTTGATATTGAGGATGTTGTCCTAGTAGGGATAGTTGTTGAGAAGGACCCCATGGAGGATCCTGACAGGATTGGATAAAGGACCACTGATGAATTGATGACCATGGTTTGGTCGACTACCAGAGGTAGGATTGGCCGGTCACTACCGGAGGTTCGTTCAAGTTGTAAAGATAGTAGCCCCTTTAACGCGGCTTACTCGTAAGACTGAGAAGTTCGAATGGACAGAGAAATGCGAGAACAGCTTTCAAGAACTGAAGCAGAGGTTGGTGATGGCCCCTATGCTGGCATTGCCGGATGGAAAAAGGAGATTTTGTGATTTGTAAGTGACGCTTCGCATAAGGAATTAAGGTGCTTCTTAGCACAGCAAGATAATCGTGTCTGCGTCAAGACAATTAAGGTAATATGAAATTTGATATCACCGCCCATGAGCTTAGGCTCGTGGCAATAGTTTTACCCTAAAGATTGGAGGCACTACTTGTATGGAGAGAAGTGCGAGAATTACCTAAGCCATAAGTGCTCTAGTACATTCTTACGTAGAAAGAGCTCAACATACGCCAGAGGAGGCGGTTAGAGCTAATCAAGAATTATGATTGGCAGATTCTTTATCATTCGGGGAAAGCCAATATGGTGGCTGATGCCCTTAGTAAAAAGGAGAGACTCAAGATGATAATGTCTTTTGGAGAGTTTATAAGAGATTTTGAGAAAATGGAAATAGTAGTGAAGGTAACCGGAGCCGGGTACCGAAAAGCTGTTTGAGATTGCAATACAGCCCGAATTATTGGAAAAGATCATATTGTGCCAGAAAAAGTTATGAATAAAGGCAGAGAGCCAACAAATAGATAAGAGGTTAATATCGAGAAAGATGATAAGGGAATAATGAGGTATTCCTATAGAATTGGGTTCCGAAAGTTCAAGAGCGTAAGGATGAGATCTTAGATGAAAGCTAGTTTGAGGAATAAGATTTAGAGCAAACCCTGAACGTGATAGTCAGGGAGGTCGCCATCAAGATAGAAGGAACCCATGACATAATGGAGTGGAAAATGAGGATTTAAATTAAAAGATGACCCCAATTATGGGGAGTAGGATGAAACATTTCATACTAAGGAAATAGAAAGTCGAGTAAGGAAAGGAGACCCGAGACGGTACTCCTATACGGCAATTCATGGACCTGTCTAAAAAGAACTTAGACTATTATCCCCAACCACCACCCTGAGGAGACAGTGCGGTGGGAAATTCTTTCATGACCTTTAAGTCGCTAAGCTCTCAGAGTTCCAAGGAACAAGCTGACCCAGTCGAGGCAAGAGCCTGGCTAAAGGAAATAGATGAATCATTTGAGACTCTAAACGATTGACGAACCACAAAAGACTGTTTTGTCACTTACCCTCCTAAGAGAGAGACCACCCGCTGGTGAAAGGCCAAGGAAGACACGGAGCAAGAGATTATAATAAACTGATTTAAGTTCAGTCAATTGTTTTCAGGAAAGTACTTCCCAAGGTTATGGAGATAGTGTAAAAGCTTAAGAGCCAGAACAAAGGCAGACGAGTATGATGAATTATGAATCTAAGTTGTAAAAGTTATCAAGATTCGTTCTGAAGACACGAATCCAGAATGACGGGATGTTTGAAATCAATGCTTATGTTGTGTTGGTTCATGAAATAACGATAAGAGAAAGGAATATAAAGGCAAGAGAGTTTGAGGAATGATAAGGGAGTTGGGTATGAGGAAACCCTAAAGACTCGTAGAAATAGAAATAGAAAAGTATGTAATCGTCCGGATGAGAGTGATTCACCATGAGTTAAATTGATGGTTGAAGGTATAAGAGATACATATATTTTATCCCCTGTAAGTTGGGAAGATTCGAGGAAACCTTGAGATAATTCGAAGGATAAATATGAGACGCGGATAGACTGAGGAGACAAGGAAGTAAGAAATTAGGAAAATTGGATGAAGGAAGTGACCTTCAAGAATGTGAAGTGTAAGACCGGTGGCTTGATACCCAGAAAGGGAGACGCCAGGTATGAGAGATATCCCAACATTGAGATGACTGTTGAGATAAACAGCAAAAGTAAATAAGGAATTATTAAAAAGAAGTTCACGTTGAACATGACCAATATCTTCCAGAACATCCATGTTATCATTACCAAATCAGGAAAGAAAAGCAGATGACCATTGTTATCTTTTGGAGGCCATATGGATTGACCTCAATTTGAATAAGGATGCTATTATGAAGTTAGGTATAGACTATCGAGGTGGGAATGATGAATAAGATAATCTATCAAGGATATATGACTTGATTTATCCATGGAAGGATGCAGGTACCTTTTAAAGGTGGAATTAAGGATAGAACATTGGTAACTTAAAATGAATCCTAGGGGAATGCATACAGGTTGGCATTTCACCCTTAATAGGGATAGTATGAGTTTGACAGTATGAATTGGAAAATATTAAGGTAATGATGACCTTTAAGGATCAGTGGAGAAATTTTTCAGAAGTATATAGACAATGGTTCTAGTAATAGTGAATGGTATTTTGATATGCCCTGTATCTAGGGAATACAGGAGGAACGATTCAAGGATAACCTTAGAGGTTTTGCAATGAGAAAGGTAATATTCAAAATTCTCAAGAATGGAAATGTTGATAAAGGAAATATGACGTAATTATAATGATGCCAAGTGAGGCACGTGTTAAACCACGAGAAGGTATGGATCGAACCAATAATGGTCGAAATTGTTCAGGGCAATTAGGACTTAAGATAAAAGATGTTCTAATTATGATTGAGAGTCAGTCATGACAGTGATTAACCTCTAAAGACTGAGGCAATAACTTATGGAAAAATGGTGATTTTTTTTTTTACTCATCAGATTTTAAGGAAAACATCTTCACATAAGCTGTGATTGAAATAAGGTGGAAAAATTTATTTGGAGGTGGTTAAAATGACATTGACTGTAAGGAAATTTTACAATCAGGAAAGGCCAAAGAGGTGGCCGACACTTTAAAGGTAAGAGGATAATTATAGGCGCTTGTGCCAAAGGAATACAATGATGATGGTTAAAGCTATGCAGATTGTATTATGGTTTGGAAGATTGACATTCCTTCTGATGACTGTGCAATACCCAACCGTAATAGTAGTTGGCAAAGGTTTAATTCGTGTAATCGCCATGAACGGGCTATCTATCTTAGGAGGTACTATCTTGAGAATAAGCCAGGACCATGTTTCCAAAAAGGACTAGACGAACCTTTGAGTTAAGTCTTCTATCTAAGGCATATGATTAAAAATGGTATTAACCTGCTATCGTTGCTTTGATTGAAACTCTTCTGCAATTTTATCTGCTTCATGTCATGAAAGTACGTCAGAGTTTGGAGTGTTCTTCATGAATTGTGATTGGTGGTTATGTTAACTCCTTAGGAGAATTAGATACGACCTGTATGGACTCCGTATGGTTAGCTATTAAGACTTCATGGAAAATGAATGACGACAGTAGGTCAGTGGTGGACCATAGTAAGGCAGCAATGATTCTGCGAGTATTGATCTGATTACAACCGTGAGAGTTGTATTGGAATGGGTGTTGAGATTGAGTACCACTAATCGGGTCGTGGTAGTGTATAAGTTATCATTAATAGACTAATTAAGTAGAGTATCTACATAGTGAATTATTATTCTTTCTTATCAATAGAGAGTCGTATTATTATACGAGGAAGGTTGCGGTGCAAGCATAGAATTCTAGTAACGATGATATCTAGAATGAGATCCCAGGTTCGATTTTCGATGTCGAGGGAGTTTCAAAGGTAATTGTGTATAAGCTCGAGGAAGGGCATGGGTCCATAGAATGATGGACGGGATAGCGAAAATATTTAGGCACGTGAAATACGATGCTATAATACTTGATGTTGATATAAATACATATATGTTTTGTTCTCCTATGACAAACCTCTATAGTTCAGAGGTAGATTCCAAGCCAGATATTTTGTGGCAGTATATTTTTTTCATATATACAATTCTCTTCAGTTCGTTCTTTTCTCTTCTTTTCATTTCATGTAAGCTGAGAAGAACAACCCTTCCAGAAAGGGGAGGTATTGCCGAATGACTATCTATCTGTGTGATAGAAGCCTAGTAGGATACCAGCTATTGTTTAATTGCTTGTCAAGTACTAAAGGCTGGCCACCTTCTGTACTAACTATGCGATATAACAAGTGTTCATGATCTTAGTGATCTCTCAACAAATTCCTTTACTTCTATTTGATTGATCAAATTTTGGAAAATAGAAGCAACTGAAAAAGGAGTAATAAAGTGGTGGTAGTATGCGGAATGGGAACACATTCGTGATACTAAGGTTGACGTGGTTATTAAAAGGTTATAGAACGCTAACGAGCAAAAGTATAACCAGTATAATATTAGGAACGGAAGGTAGTAGCGATTACGAACTGGAAAAGAATGGGTATTGAGAAGCAGAAGCTCTAATGTTAAAAGCAATAATGAGAGTCTGTGCAATAGACTTGAAAGAATTTGGAATGATCACTTAATTCGGATTGAGTTATCTTACGACAATAGATCATATGTCATTATCGAGATGTCGCCTTATGAGATCATTGAGGGAAGACAATGTCGATCTCCCTTATGTTAGGATGAAGTTGTAGAGCGCAAGATGCTCGGACCCGCAGTAGTCCAAAGGACCAAGGATATGATAGATCTAATCAGAGGACGGCTGGTAGTAGCCCAAGATGGTCATGATAAGTATGTTGATTTGACACGAAAGGATAAAGAGTATGAAATAGGGGACCTAGTAATGTTATAGGTATCCCTTGGAAAGGATTGATGAGGTTCGGAAAGAAAGGAAAGCTAAGTCTACAATTTGTTGGACCCTTGGATATATTAAGACGTTTGGGAAGTTAGCATATGAGCTAGCCCTAACCCCGAACATGTAGCAGGTCGTAACGTGTTTCACGTATTAATGTTAAGGAAGTGTAATTCAGATGCCAGATAAATAGGGGCATATGAGCGCATAGATATGCAACCCGACGTAACCTATATGGAGCAACCAGGAAGGGTTATAGAGTGAAAAGGAACGAGTGCTTAGGAGAAGGGTTATCAAACTAGTAAGAGTTTGATGGTAGAACCACAATGTGGGAAAATTGACTTGAGAGTTAGAAAGTGCAATACTAAGAAAGTATCCCTATTTATTTCTATCCGATTCCGGGACGGAATCCTTTTAAGGAGGAGAGACTGTAATAACCCCAATTTTTGGAAATTTTTGAAACCCTTATGAATAGTGTTTTTGCTGAACGAGAAAACTTTTCATGCCACGCTATGTAGGGGTTCTGTTATTGATCTTATGGGATATTATTAGTACTTTATATGGGATATAAGTGTATGTAAAGATCGTCAGAATCCAAATCCGAACACTTTGATTTTTCCCGGAAATACACTAGATACGGAAAGATTTGAGAAAAAGGTAACAGGATAAAAAGGATTTAAATAAAAGGATTATAGGAGAGGATCATAAAGGAATATAATATATTGAGAAAGGTTAAGGGAACCTAAGTAATAAGATCCCGGGTATGATCCCTCAAACGATAAACGAAAATGAAAGTTAAGCGAACCGTATAACAGATCAGCGGTCATTAGGCAAACGATTAGGAAGTTAATCAAAGGGATTAGTGGGAATGATGTCATCCAACCAATAGAAAGAGGACAAGGAAGGGAGGATGACATCATGAGGATGACATAGGCATGACAAGAAAGGAAGGAGATGTGGTGACTTTTTAACCACACAAAACCAAGGGCAACTAGGTAATTCACTAAAGCAAACAACAAAAATCAACCAACCAAAAGCAAATCAAGCCAAAACACAAAAATCTCTCTTCTTCTTCTTCATGCTCTCGGGTTTTTTCTTAAGAAATGGGAAGTCCAAGCTCCTCCACTTACTATTTAGCAAGGTAATTATCTAAGCTTCCCCATGGATAGTTACATACTTCCTATAAGTTTAAGCTTCTAATTCCAAGCCAATCTTTTTCTATAAATCATGAAAGAAGATGGTGAATAGTGTTTTCAAGAACTAAAATTTGTGTTCTTGAAGTTTTGTTTAGATTAAGCTTGGATAAGGGCTTTAAAGGTGATTCCAAGCCATTCTCTTGATTCTCCACTCTCCAAGGAAGGTATAAACTACAAACCCTAGCTTTAGTTTTGAGTAATTAGGATTGAATGTGTTTGATTATAGCATATGTGAAGCATGATGCTGATTGGTTGAGTTTTGGTTGAGTTTGTAGAGATTAGTTGGTTTTATTGCATTGTTGGAGTTGTAAATCTTGGTAATTAGTTAAAGAACCTAAGTAAAGCCTTTAGTTCATGTGAGGAATAACTATAAATGGTTAATGTGGATTTGTTGGGGCTGTTATGATGTGGTTTGGAGGGATATTGGTTGTATGATTGATTTGGGGTTGATTTGTGGTTGGTATTGAATGGTTTAAAATTGGGAAAACGCGTAAACATAGCCGTCGTAACGTCCGATTTTCTTTAGACTGTTTTTGTGCATAACATTAGGACCCGAGAACCCCCAGCTAGTTTATGACCACTGCCATGTTTAGATAGCTCATGTTACGAGCTTCGTTTTGATATGTAGTTCGTTCGATTCCGATGCACGGTTTAGGAGAAACGACCGTTTCAAGTAACGGCGTTTCGCGAACGAAACTTTTCCCTCAACCTTACTTTGAAACATAGATTAAAGACCCAAAAGGGTTAATTAATGTATAAAACATTTATGGTAAGTGTGTTAGGCAGTTGGTAAGACACTCGCGAAGGAATCGCTTTAAAACTCGTAAAGGTTAAATTATTAAAATGGTGGAGCCGAGGGTACCCGAGTGGCTTAAGCGAATCATGTGAGCGCAAAACAAGCGTTAGAGTCTAAGTTAGTTAAAGTATAGATTTACAAGTGACTTTGGTTTAATTCCAACTTACTTGTTGTTTATAGGTTACCAGACTCGTCCGAGCCATTCGTAACCCCAGTCGCTCAGGCAAGTTTTCTACCCATTATACTGTTGTTGTGATGTAAATATATGTATATGCATTATCTTGTGATATTGCATGATTGTTATTAGCAAATTTTGTGATATATTGGAGCATGCTAATATGGTATATATGCATGTCTGTTTCGTAATCTGGTTATCTATCTGTTGATTTCAATGCCTATAGTTGCATAATACCTATGCTAGAAATAAGCAAGTAGTTGCGTATCACCCTTAGTATAGGGGATAAAAGGTGAACATATTTCTAAACCGGGAGTCGATGTTCCCGAGTATATATCTATCTATATATATTATTTATTTATATATATATATATATGGATATAGTTTTAAAACTATATCGAATAAGGTTTCTTCGATAACTTTAACCTTATTTTATTATTGAATATTATTTCGAATATTATTCGAAGGCGTATGACTCCTTTACATTATTTATTGAATATTATTTGAATATTCATTTGAGGATGTAGACTCTTTATTTATTTAATGAATATTATTTATAATATTCATTCGAGGTATTATGACTCAGCTTATTTTATTTATTGAATTATTATTTGAATATTCATTTGAGGATCTATGACTCCGATTATTTGCTGAGATATATTCTTTATTTTATTAAGAATAAGGTGTCGATAATCAAACTATTTTTGATTATTCAAATAAGATATTACTTTCGTATAAGTATATCTTTGATTATTTGCTATTCATTTCAAGTATAAGTTTTAATACTTCTACTTCAATTATTTTATAAAGATTATTTTTTTTATGGGAATATTATTTAAATAATAATATTCAGACATTTTCTAAATATTCTGGGGACTGATTTACTTCATTAAATCAGTTTTACTCCAAACACTCTTTAAAGTGTTTTCGAGTCTTTAAATGATTTTCAAAAGTTAGAGCGGATCCCAAAACTATTTTTATATTTAAGATCTTCCTTTTAAAAAGGGGATTTAAATACTCGCTCAAACCTGGGGGATCCGGCTCGGTGGTGTGTTTTATATTCGCAACAAGGTTGCTGTCTTGGTAAAAGAGTTTTTGATTACTTACCCAATATTCGGGAAGTAAAATTCTTGGAACAAGTTAATCCATTAACAGGCATCGCCTGGGAAATATCGGTGAGTTTTCCTTTCCAACTAGGTACGACTTCTTGGTGGAGTCGTATCAACAAGTTTCTACTTGGGGAAAGGGGGAAACGAGCTTTACGTTTCAGAGTCATGGATTTCATCTGAACTAGGAGTGGCGTAAGTGGTCGAGTAGCGCCGGCCCAGCCTTATTATATTGGCCCAAATGGCCTGGAAGTTCCGCTAAGGCGGTCCATTCCTTAGGAGTTCAGTGTTCGGTTGACAAGTAAATCCGACAGGTTCTCCTCTACATGTAGAAAATGGTGGGGTTGTACTACTACGACTGATCATCGTAAGTGGTCTTCCTGGCGCGGCAAACTCCCGTAATGAGTTCATCATCCAATTGGATATTTCTGCAACACTACCCAGAGCACTTCGATAGAAAGGCTACGGTTGGGCGATTGTTGAGTGTTGGCAGGGTCAAGTTTTCAAAATGATGTTTACATCAAATGAAGTATCTCATAACTTCATTTTATTTTGATGATATTTTAAAGGTTGAATCTATTCAAGTATTATCTTGTAGTCTCATCTATGTGATGAACTTTGAACTAATTATAACTTGAACGGTGGTAGTTCAAGTAGTATTTGGAAAAAGATATAAGTATATTGGAGTATCTCTGTAACCTACTTTTAAACTTATATCTAGTAAATTATTATCTTATGCATCTAAAGATTTTCAGAATAATGTTGAGACAAGGTTCGATATATAAGATCACCTTGCAACGATATTTTATACAGTATACACTGGAACTCTGTGGTATTATGAATGGAAGAGGACTTCCACTATTTTGAAAAGTATATATGAATATATATATATACACTGCATATTTTTGCGACTTTATCGCATTAAGATATCAACTTGGTTCATTTCTTTTGACCACGGACTTTCATGAGTACTATGAGAAGACGCATATATGTTAATCATTACATATTATTTTGGGGGCTTGCTGCTCACCTCTGCTATTTCTTCATCACACAACAACAGTTAGGAAAGATGGCCAGACTCCAGCAGACCCAGCGCAAGCGCGTGTGGGAAGCGTCCTGCATCTTCCCGTTGATGTTGTAGCTGCTATAGCTGCCAGAGGTAGATCTATTGTAGATTCAGGAACCATCTACTTTTGAGAATCAATTATGTATAATTATACTTGTGGAGATAATGGCAATACTTAACTGTAAATTTATCAAGTAATCATTTGGTTGTAATAACTTTTAAATTGTGGATTCAAAGACTTGTACTTATTTAAATTTCATCTCTGAGACTATAACGGTTGTTGGTGTGTGTTAGTGGGGGTTCACAGCATAAGGTTATTATTAATTAAGTTGAAGTGATATTGTGGAAAGAAAGACCGTGACGACCCGGATCCCCGACCCGGATCTGGGGGTGTTACACTATTTTTCCATAAATATAAATAGCCTTTTCCCGTATTTTATTTCGTATCAAAATCATTTGCAGACAGTTAATTATATAATTTTCCAGAGAAAAACCTTATATTCATATAATCTTCCAAGAATCAAACAGCAAAACGAAGGTGTTATTGATCTCTATTTCAAAGCTCAAGTATTCATCCAAATGTCTTGAGGTGTTCTATCAGATTCTGTGTTCCAAATCACTGCAGAAATCAAGGTTTATTTTCTGAAAATTTATTTATTTTCGAATTATTTTATTAAAATATGAATTTTTGTTCGGATGATTGTTTGTATGATTTAATGATTGCATGTTGTAGAGCTTGTTTTCCTGATGATTTTCATATGTCATACGTCTGATTTGGAGTTCAATAACATGCTCAAAAGTGGGTTTAATTTTCAAATTTTGAAATTAGGGTTTATAACCCGTATGGATGTTCTTAATTGAAATTTGGGGGTTTCTTATTTCGGGATAGATAGATGTTGTGGTATAGTGGGTTGTGTTCTCTGTGAAATTTGCAATCTAGTCGTACAAGTTTCACAAATCAACGAGGTCTGTAGATAAGGGAATTGTCATTTGAAGTTTACGTCGAGTTCGCCGGAAACCGGCGAACTTCTCGGCCAAATTCAAAAATTTCCTATTTATTTTATTATAAAAATTCATTTTTAATTTCTGAAAATTCTAAAAATTATTATTTTAATTCCAAAAATTATTTTAATTCAAAAATAAATATGAATTAATTAGTTAATTAATTTCAGTTAATTTTTAATTAATTAATTGGTTAATTAATTCAGAAATTAATTGATTAATTGACTTAATTAATTATTAATTGATTTAATTAATTATTTAATTATATTTAATTATTTAAAAATGATTTAAAAATTCTGAAAATAGTTTTGAGCTGTAAAATACTCTTTAAAATTGTTTTCAAGGCTCGATAATTATAACAAAATTGTTTCGAAGCCGAACCGAACCCTGTTTGTTTCTCCAAAATTGATCCAACGACCCGTTTTAATTCTGAAAATGTTTTTAAAATCATTGTAAGTACCCAAAAGCTTGTTTAAGACCCGAGACTTCTTTATAAATGATATATCATTGATCGTGTGACGTGTTATGTGTTATATGTGACTTGTTGGTTGACTATCGGTCTGTGTATTCGATGTTTACTTGTTTATTGCGTAACTTTCCATCCGTTAATCGGATTTGGGTGAAACGAAGGGTAAATAGAAGTATGTGTTGAATAGAATTGTATGAGTTGAATATTGATAGATGTTTATGATTGTGAGCAGAAGAGGCAAGACGTAGGAAAGGGAAACAGGTAGTTGAGCAGTAAGACGGTTGAGATTGGAAGCGAGTGCAGTGTAGTAAGCTAATACCAGCAAGTGTTCTGAACTTTCTCGAGATATTATAGTGATTGATAGTCCTGTTTTTATATAGTGCTTTGAAGCACTGAACCCTAACCATGATTCCAGTTATTGATCTTGAGCCGTAAACCTGATTCTTTCTAGACCATTGCTTGTTGTATACCCAAATACGAACCATAAATATGCGATACTACTCCACAAATACATACAAACTAAATACAAAACACTGAATCGAATTACCTACATACTCAAACCATTGTATCTTATGCTTTGAAAGACCAAATCCTTGAAACCCTGAAACGTTGATTCCTTTGTTCAATTCTTTCATTACCTAGCATCCAAGATTTGAAAATGCCATATTAATCCTTATGAAGATTGAACCCTTTCATTACTGAACGTTCAATGTTGTTAATGTTTTGTTCATTGCTTTACATTGTTATTCTGTTATTATGTTAGAATTGGATTATTTTTATAAAATTATGGACCGATTCGTGGTCAACCATATAATGGTCAAGTTAGGCCAATGTGTGCCTTGGATCCATTAGTTAGAGCAGTGCTGTGTGCTTTGCTCGGGGTTAGTGCGTGACCGATCAGCAGCCTAACCTTGGTTTTTAAAATGAAATATAATATCCAATTCTAAATCATAATCCATTTTTCACCTGATATCAGAACCATATTCACTTGATGATCATTATTCTCAGTTTTGTCATTGTGACTGGCTGAACTATTTAGCTCATTTGTGCGATGTTGTTTATGTTCTTTCCAGTTAAAAAGGAACCAGTTGGTAGCGAGGATCCCCAGTCCA
>NW_027420817.1:0-31115 GCF_009905375.1 Apium graveolens | reverse complement strand
GACCAATTAGGAAAAGAATCGAAAAACCCGCCTCAATTTTGCTCCAGACCTCGTGTACTACCCCCTACGAGGATTATCCGGAAACCGAGTTCCATTCCTTTCAGCTCCGATTCACTCCCGGACGACCCCGAATGGACGCGAATGCAATTTCATAAATCCATAGGGACAAATTATGGAAAGAAATCGAAAAAACGGGCCGCCTCAATTTTTGCTCCAGACCTCGTGTACTACCCCCTACGAGGTTTATCCGGAAACCGAGTTCCATTCCTTTCAGCTCCGATTCACTCCCGGACGACCCGAATGGACGCGAATGCAATTTCATAAATCCATAGGGACAAATTATGGAAAGAAATCGAAAAAACGGGCCGCCTCAATTTTTGCTCCAGTACCCCCTACGAGGATTATCCGGAAACCGAGTTCCATTCCTTTCAGCTCCGATTCACTCCCGGACGACCCGAATGGACGCGAATGCAATTTCATAAATCCATAGGGACAAATTATGGAAAGAAATCGAAAAAACGGGCCGCCTCAATTTTTGCTCCAGACCTCGTGTACTACCCCCTACGAGGATTATCCGGAAACCGAGTTCCATTCCTTTCAGCTCCGATTCACTCCCGGACGACCCCGAATGGACGCGAATGCAATTTCATAAATCCATAGGGACAAATTATGGAAAGAAATCGAAAAAAACGGGCCGCCTCAATTTTTGCTCCAGACCTCGTGTACTACCCCCTACGAGGATTATCCGGAAACCGAGTTCCATTCCTTTCAGCTCCGATTCACTCCCGGACGACCCCGAATGGACGCGAATGCAATTTCATAAATCCATAGGGACAAATTATGGAAAGAAATCGAAAAAACGGGCCGCCTCAATTTTTGCTCCAGACCTCGTGTACTACCCCCTACGAGGATTATCCGGAAACCGAGTTCCATTCCTTTCAGCTCCGATTCACTCCCGGACGACCCCGAATGGACGCGAATGCAATTTCATAAATCCATAGGGACAAATTATGGAAAGAAATTGAAAAAAATGGGCTGCCTCAATTTTTGCTCCAGACCTCGTGTACTACCCCCTACGAGGATTATCCGGAAACCGAGTTCCATTCCTTTCAGCTCCGATTCACTCCCGGACGACCCGAATGGACGCGAATGCAATTTCATAAATCCATAGGGACATATTATGGAAAGAAATTGAAAAAACGGGCCGCCTCAATTTTTGCTCCAGACCTCGTGTACTACCCCCTACGAGGATTATCCGGAAACCGAGTTCCATTCCTTTCAGCTCCGATTCACTCCCGGACGACCCCGAATGGACGCGAATGCAATTTCATAAATCCATAGGGACAAATTATGGAAAGAAATCGAAAAAACGGGCCGCCTCAATTTTTGCTCCAGACCTCGTGTACTACCCCCTACGAGGATTATCCGGAAACCGAGTTCCATTCCTTTCAGCTCCGATTCACTCCCGGACGACCCTGAATGGACGCGAATGCAATTTCATAAATCCATAGGGACATATTATGGAAAGAAATTGAAAAAACGGGCCGCCTCAATTTTTGCTCCAGACCTCGTGTACTACCCCCTACGAGGATTATCCGGAAACCGAGTTCCATTCCTTTCAGCTCCGATTCACTCCCGGACGACCCCGAATGGACGCGAATGCTAATTTCATAAATCCATAGGGACAAATTATGGAAAGAAATCGAAAAAACGGGCCGCCTCAATTTTTGCTCCAGACCTCAGTGTACTACCCCCTACGAGGATTATCCGGAAACCGAGTTCCATTCCTTTCAGCTCCGATTCACTCCCGGACGACCCCGAATGGACGCGAATGTAATTTCATAAATCCATATGGACAAATTATGGAAAGAAATTGAAAAAACGGGCCGCCTCAATTTTTGCTCCAGACCTCGTGTACTACCCCCTACGAGGATTATCCGGAAACCGAGTTCCATTCCTTTCAGCTCCGATTCACTCCCGGACGACCCCTGAATGGACGCGAATGCAATTTCATAAATCCATAGGGACATATTATGGAAAGAAATTGAAAAAACTGGGCCCCCTCAATTTTTGCTCCAGACCTCGTGTACTACCCCCTACGAGGATTATCCGGAAACCGAGTTCCATTCCTTTCAGCTCCGATTCACTCCCAGACGACCCCGAATGGACGCGAATGCAATTTCATAAATCCATAGGGACAAATTATGGAAAGAAATCAAAAAAATAGGCCACCTCAAATTTTGCTCCAGACCTCGTGTTACTACCCCCTACGAGGATTATCCGGAAACCGAGTTCCATTCCTTTCAGCTCCGATTCACTCCCGGACGACCCCGAATGGACGCGAATGCAATTTCATAAATCCATAGGGACAAATTATGGAAAGAAATCGAAAAAAACGGGCCAGCCTCAATTTTTGCTCCAGGACCTCATGTACTACCCCCTACGAGGATTATCCGGAAACCGAGTTCCATTCCTTTCAGCTCCGATTCACTCCCGGACGACCCCGAATGGACGCGAATGCAATTTCATAAATCCATATGGACAAATTATGGAAAGAAATTGAAAAAACGGGCCGCCTCAATTTTTGCTCCAGACCTCGTGTACTACCCCCTACGAGGATTATCCGGAAACCGAGTTCCATTCCTTTCAGCTCCGATTCACTCCCGGACGACCCCGAATGGACGCGAATGCAATTTCATAAATCCATAGGGACAAATTATGGAAAGAAATCAAAAAAATGGGCCGCCTCAATTTTTGCTCCAGACCTCGTGTACTACCCCCTACGAGGATTATCCGGAAACCGAGTTCCATTCCTTTCAGCTCCGATTCACTCCCGGACGACCCTGAATGGACGCGAATGCAATTTCATAAATCCATAGGGACATATTATGGAAAGAAATTGAAAAAAACGGGCCGCCTCAATTTTTGCTCCAGACCTCGTGTACTACCCCCTACGAGGATTATCCGGAAACCGAGTTCCATTCCTTTCAGCTCCGATTCACTCCCGGACGACCCCGAATGGACGCGAATGCAATTTCATAAATCCATAGGGACAAATTATGGAAAGAAATCGAAAAAACGGGCCGCCTCAATTTTTGCTCCAGACCTCGTGTACTACCCCCTACGAGGATTATCCGGAAACCGAGTTCCATTCCTTTCAGCTCCGATTCACTCCCGGACGACCCCGAATGGACGCGAATGCAATTTCATAAATCCATAGGGACAAATTATGGAAAGAAATCGAAAAAACTGGGCCACCTCAATTTTTGCTCCAGACCTCGTGTACTACCCCCTACGAGGATTATCCGGAAAACCGAGTTCCATTCCTTTCAGCTCCGATTCACTCCCGGACGACCCTGAATGGAACGCGAATGCAATTTCATAAATCCATAGGGACAAATTATGGAAAGAAATCGAAAAAAACGGGCCGCCTCAATTTTTGCTCCAGACCTCGTGTACTACCCCCTACGAGGATTATCCGGAAACCGAGTTCCATTCCTTTCAGCTCCGATTCACTCCCGGACGACCCCGAATGGACGCGAATGCAATTTCATAAATCCATAGGGACAAATTATGGAAAGAAATCGAAAAAACGGGCCGCCTCAATTTTTGCTCCAGACCTCGTGTACTACCCCCTACGAGGATTATCCGGAAACCGAGTTCCATTCCTTTCAGCTCCGATTCACTCCCGGACGACCCCGAATGGACGCGAATGCAATTTCATAAATCCATAGGGACAAATTATGGAAAGAAATCGAAAAAACGGGCCGCCTCAATTTTTGCTCCAGACCTCGTGTACTACCCCCTACGAGGATTATCCGGAAACCGAGTTCCATTCCTTTCAGCTCCGATTCACTCCCGGACGACCCCGAATGGACGCGAATGCAATTTCATAAATCCATAGGGACAAATTATGGAAAGAAATTGAAAAAACGGGCCGCCTCAATTTTTGCTCCAGACCTCGTGTACTACCCCCTACGAGGATTATCCGGAAACCGAGTTCCATTCCTTTCAGCTCCGATTCACTCCCGGACGACCCTGAATGGACGCGAATGCAATTTCATAAATCCATAGTGACAATTATGGAAAGAAATTGAAAAAAATGGGCCGCCTCAATTTTTGCTCCAGACCTCGTGTACTACCCCCTACGAGGATTATCCGGAAACCGAGTTCCATTCCTTTCAGCTCCGATTCACTCCCGGACGACCCCGAATGGACGCGAATGCAATTTCATAAATCCATAGGGACAAATTATGGAAAGAAATCGAAAAAAACGGGCCGCCTCAATTTTTGCTCCAGACCTCGTGTACTACCCCCTACGAGGATTATCCGGAAACCGAGTTCCATTCCTTTCAGCTCCGATTCACTCCCGGACGACCCCGAATGGACGCGAATGCAATTTCATAAATCCATAGGGACAAATTATGGAAAGAAATCGAAAAAACGGGCCGCCTCAATTTTTGCTCCAGACCTCGTGTACTACCCCCTACGAGGATTATCCGGAAACCGAGTTCCATTCCTTTCAGCTCCGATTCACTCCCGGACGACCCCGAATGGACGCGAATGCAATTTCATAAATCCATAGGGACAAATTATGGAAAGAAATCGAAAAAAACGGGCCGCCTCAATTTTTGCTCCAGACCTCGTGTACTACCCCCTACGAGGATTATCCGGAAACCGAGTTCCATTCCTTTCAGCTCCGATTCACTCCCGGACGACCCCGAATGGACGCGAATGCAATTTCATAAATCCATAGGGACAAATTATGGAAAGAAATCGAAAAAATGGGCCGCCTCAATTTTTGCTCCAGACCTCGTGTACTACCCCCTACGAGGATTATCCGGAAACCGAGTTCCATTCCTTTCAGCTCCGATTCACTCCCGGACGACCCTGAATGGACGCGAATGCAATTTCATAAATCCATAGGGACAAATTATGGAAAGAAATCGAAAAAACGGGCCGCCTCAATTTTTGCTCCAGACCTCGTGTACTACCCCCTACGAGGATTATCCGGAAACCGAGTTCCATTCCTTTCAGCTCCGATTCACTCCCGGACGACCCCGAATGGACGCGAATGCAATTTCATAAATCCATAGGGACAAATTATGGAAAGAAATCGAAAAAAACGGGCCGCCTCAATTTTTGCTCCAGACCTCGTGTACTACCCCCTACGAGGATTATCCGGAAACCGAGTTCCATTCCTTTCAGCTCCGATTCACTCCCGGACGACCCCGAATGGACGCGAATGCAATTTCATAAATCCATAGGGACAAATTATGGAAAGAAATCGAAAAAACGGGCCGCCTCAATTTTTGCTCCAGACCTCGTGTACTACCCCCTACGAGGATTATCCGGAAACCGAGTTCCATTCCTTTCAGCTCCGATTCACTCCCGGACGACCCCTGAATGGACGCGAATGCAATTTCATAAATCCATAGGGACAAATTATGGAAAGAAATCGAAAAAACGGGCCGCCTCAATTTTTGCTCCAGACCTCGTGTACTACCCCCTACGAGGATTATCCGGAAACCGAGTTCCATTCCTTTCAGCTCCGATTCACTCCCGGACGACCCCGAATGGACGCGAATGCAATTTCATAAATCCATAGGGACAAATTATGGAAAGAAATCGAAAAAACGGGCCGCCTCAATTTTTGCTCCAGACCTCGTGTACTACCCCCTACGAGGATTATCCGGAAACCGAGTTCCATTCCTTTCAGCTCCGATTCACTCCCGGACGACCCCGAATGGACGCGAATGCAATTTCATAAATCCATAGGGACAAATTATGGAAAGAAATCGAAAAAACGGGCCGCCTCAATTTTTGCTCCAGACCTCATGTACTACCCCCTACGAGGATTATCCGGAAACCGAGTTCCATTCCTTTCAGCTCCGATTCACTCCCGGACGACCCCGAATGGACGCGAATGCAATTTCATAAATCCATATGGACAAATTATGGAAAGAAATTGAAAAAACGGGCCGCCTCAATTTTTGCTCCAGACCTCGTGTACTACCCCCTACGAGGATTATCCGGAAACCGAGTTCCATTCCTTTCAGCTCCGATTCACTCCCGGACGACCCTGAATGGACGCGAATGCAATTTCATAAATCCATAGGGACAAATTATGGAAAGAAATCGAAAAAATGGGCCGCCTCAATTTTTGCTCCAGACCTCGTGTACTACCCCCTACGAGGATTATCCGGAAACCGAGTTCCATTCCTTTCAGCTCCGATTCACTCCCGGACGACCCCGAATGGACGCGAATGCAATTTCATAAATCCATAGGGACAAATTATGGAAAGAAATCGAAAAAACGGGCCGCCTCAATTTTGCTCCAGACCTCGTGTACTACCCCCTACGAGGATTATCCGGAAACCGAGTTCCATTCCTTTCAGCTCCGATTCACTCCCGGACGACCCCGAATGGACGCGAATGCAATTTCATAAATCCATAGGGACAAATTATGGAAAGAAATCGAAAAAAACGGGCCGCCTCAATTTTTGCTCCAGACCTCGTGTACTACCCCCTACGAGGATTATCCGGAAACCGAGTTCCATTCCTTTCAGCTCCGATTCACTCCCGGACGACCCCGAATGGACGCGAATGCAATTTCATAAATCCATAGGGACAAATTATGGAAAGAAATCGAAAAAACGGGCCGCCTCAATTTTTGCTCCAGACCTCGTGTACTACCCCCTACGAGGATTATCCGGAAACCGAGTTCCATTCCTTTCAGCTCCGATTCACTCCCGGACGACCCCTGAATGGACGCGAATGCAATTTCATAAATCCATAGGGACAAATTATGGAAAGAAATCGAAAAAACGGGCCGCCTCAATTTTTGCTCCAGACCTCGTGTACTACCCCCTACGAGGATTATCCGGAAACCGAGTTCCATTCCTTTCAGCTCCGATTCACTCCCGGACGACCCTGAATGGACGCGAATGCAATTTCATAAATCCATAGGGACAAATTATGGAAAGAAATCGAAAAAACGGGCCGCCTCAATTTTTGCTCCAGACCTCGTGTACTACCCCCTACGAGGATTATCCGGAAACCGAGTTCCATTCCTTTCAGCTCCGATTCACTCCCGGACGACCCCGAATGGACGCGAATGCAATTTCATAAATCCATAGGGACAAATTATGGAAAGAAATCGAAAAAACGGGCCGCCTCAATTTTTGCTCCAGACCTCGTGTACTACCCCCTACGAGGATTATCCGGAAACCGAGTTCCATTCCTTTCAGCTCCGATTCACTCCCGGACGACCCTGAATGGACGCGAATGCAATTTCATAAATCCATAGGGACAAATTATGGAAAGAAATCGAAAAAACGGGCCGCCTCAATTTTTGCTCCAGACCTCGTGTACTACCCCCTACGAGGATTATCCGGAAACCGAGTTCCATTCCTTTCAGCTCCGATTCACTCCCGGACGACCCCGAATGGACGCGAATGCAATTTCATAAATCCATAGGGACAAATTATGGAAAGAAATTGAAAAAATGGGCCGCCTCAATTTTTGCTCCAGACCTCATGTACTACCCCCTACGAGGATTATCCGGAAATCGAGTTCCATTCCTTTCAGCTCCGATTCACTCCCGGACGACCCCGAATGGACGCGAATGCAATTTCATAAATCCATATGGACAAATTATGGAAAGAAATTGAAAAAACGGGCCCCCTCAATTTTTGCTCCAGACCTCATGTACTACCCCCTACGAGGATTATCCAGAAATCGAGTTCCATTCCTTTCAGCTCCGATTCACTCCCGGACGACCCCGAATGGACGCGAATGCAATTTCATAAATCCATATGGACAAATTATGGAAAGAAATTGAAAAAAACGGGCCGCCTCAATTTTTGCTCCAGACCTCGTGTACTACCCCCTACGAGGATTATCCGGAAACCGAGTTCCATTCCTTTCAGCTCCGATTCACTCCCGGACGACCCCGAATGGACGCGAATGCAATTTCATAAATCCATAGGGACAAATTATGGAAAGAAATCGAAAAAACGGGCCGCCTCAATTTTTGCTCCAGACCTCGTGTACTACCCCCTACGAGGATTATCCGGAAACCGAGTTCCATTCCTTTCAGCTCCGATTCACTCCCGGACGACCCCGAATGGACGCGAATGCAATTTCATAAATCCATAGGGACAAATTATGGAAAGAAATCGAAAAAACGGGCCGCCTCAATTTTTGCTCCAGACCTCGTGTACTACCCCGTACGAGGATTATCCGGAAACCGAGTTCCATTCCTTTCAGCTCCGATTCACTCCCGGACGACCCCTGAATGGACGCGAATGCAATTTCATAAATCCATAGGGACAAATTATGGAAAGAAATCGAAAAAACGGGTCGCCTCAATTTTTGCTCCAGACCTCGTGTACTACCCCCTACGAGGATTATCCGGAAACCGAGTTCCATTCCTTTCAGCTCCGATTCACTCCCGGACGACCCTGAATGAAAGCGAATGCAATTTCATAAATCCATAGGGACAAATTATGGAAAGAAATTGAAAAAACGGGCCGCCTCAATTTTTGCTCCAGACCTCGTGTACTACTCCTTACGAGGATTATCCGGAAACCGAGTTCCATTCCTTTCAGCTCCCATTCACTCCAGGACGACCCCGAATGGACGCGAATGCAATTTCATAAATCCATAGGGACAAATTATGGGAATAAATCGAAAAAACTGGCTGCCTCAATTTTTGCTCCAGACCTCGTGTACTACCCCCTACGAGGATTATCCGGAAACCGAGTTCCATTCCTTTCAGCTCCCATTCACTCCCGGACGACCCCGAATGGACGCGAATGCAATTTCATAAATCCATATGGACAAATTATGGAAAGAAATCGAAAAAACGGGCCGCCTCAATTTTTGCTCCAGACCTCCTGTACTACCCCGTACGAGGATTATCCGGAAACCGAGTTCCATTCCTTTCAGCTCCGATTCACACCCGGACGACCCTGAATGGACGCGAATGCAATTTCATAAATCCATAGGGACAAATTATGGAAAGAAATCGAAAAAACGGGCCGCCTCAAATTTTGCTCCAGACCTCGTGTACTACCCCCTACGAGGATTATCCGGAAACCGAGTTCCATTCCTTTCAGCTCCGATTCACTCCCGGACGACCCCGAATGGACGCGAATGCAATTTCATAAATCCATAGGGACAAATTATGGAAAGTGTAACACCCCCAGATCCGGGGTCGGGGATCCGGGTCGTCACGAGTTCCATTTCCCTTAATAACACCCCATCTTAATAATTACTCAACTACTCTGTACTGTGACCCCATAATAAACACACACACCACACGTTATAGTCTCAGAGATGAACATCCAAAAATAACCACAAGTCATTTTATTCCACAATTATCTGCCAATACACCTTAAAAGGTTTTCTGAATAAATTTACATTTCTTTGCCATTATTACAATTCATAAATATAAATAAATCTGGTCCATCAAAAGTTGAAAGCCTAGCCTATTGGTAGTTCCTACCTCAGCTACGGCGGCATCAATGCTTCTAGAAAACTGCGGAACGTCTCCTAATCGCTTGCGAATCGGGAGCTTGGTTCTGTTCATCTTTTCTATCTGTTGTTGTGTGATGAAAGAAGAAAGCAAGGGTGAGCAGCAAGCCCACCAAAATAATATGTATAATGATTAATAGTATATGAGTCTACTCATAATACTCATGAAAATCTTGGTCAAAAGAAATGAACCAAGTTTTATATCTTAATGCGATGAAGTCGCAAAATATTCAGTATATATACATATATACTTTTCAAAATGATGGAAGTCCTCTTCCATGCATAATATACACAAAGTCCCATTGTATAACTGTATAAAAATATCGTTGCAAGGTGATCTCATATATCTAACCTTGTCTCAACGTTTTTCTGAAAATCTTTGTCATTCATAAGACAATTATTAATTAGATATAAGTTTAAAAGATGAAGTTACCAAATACTTCGCTACACTTATATCATTCCCAAATACTACTTGAACTACCACCGTTCAAGTTATAATCAATTTCAAAAGTTCATCCCACTGATGAGACCACAAGATAAGACTTGAATAGATTCAATCTTTGAAATATTATTGAATGAAAAAGTTATGAGATACTTTATTTAGCCCCGATATATATATATATCCACATATATATATCCCTTTAAACATTTCCTGGAACCTCTGTTATGCAAAGTATGAACAGAGTTTAAAACATCCAATGAATTTTGGAAAGGAAAAGAATTTTGGCATAAACCCGATATCTCGCTGATCAGGCAAAGATACCAATAAGTAACCTTTTCTACTAGTAGATGGACGAATTCCCCACTGGTCATCACCCTGGTCATAATTAAGACCTATGCTGGACTGCCACTCAGCCACCTATGCATTTGATGGACTCCCACTGAGCCACTTACACAATAATAGACCGTACCTCGGCCTGTCGCTTATGCCGACTCAATGAGAGGGGCTTACTTCCCGAACTTTGGGCAAGTAATCAATTCATTTACCAAATCTGCAACCTTGTTGCGAATATAAAATACACCACAGAGCCGGATTTCCCAGGTTTTTGAGCGGGTATTTAAATCCCCTTTAAAAAGGAAGATCTTAAATATAAAAATGAGTTTTGGGATCCGCTCTGACTTTTAAAAACCATTTTGAAGACTCGAAAACACTTTAAAGAGTGTTTGGAGTAAGGCTGATTTAATGAAGTAAATCAGTCCCCAGAATATTAGAAAATATCTGAATATTATTAATTAAATAATATTTCCATGAAGAATAGTCTTTATAAAAATAATTGAAGTAGAAGTATTAAAATTTATACTTGAAACGAGTATTAAATAACCAAAGATATACTTATATGAAAGTATTATCTTTATTTGAATAATCGAAAATAAGTTTGATTATTAACACCTTATTCTTTAATAAAATAAAGAATATATTTCAGCAAATAATCGGAGTCATAGATCCTCAAATGAATATTCAAATTATATTCAATAAATAAAATAAACTGAGTCATAATACCTCGAATGAATATTATAAATAATATTCATTAAATAAAATAAAGGAGTCATAAGTCCTCCGATGAATATTCAAATCATATTGAAATAATAAAATAAACTGAGTCATAACCCTCGAATGAATATTCAAATAATATTCATTAAATAATATAAAAGAGTCTTAAGTCCTCGAATGAATATTCAAAATAATATTCATTAAATAATATAAAGGAGTCATACGCCTTCGAATAATATTCGAAATAATACTCGATAATAAAATAAAGTTTAAAGTTATCGAATAAACCTTATTCGATTAATAGTTTGGAAAAACTATAACCATATATATATATAAATATATATATATATATATATCCATATCCATATAAACTCTACTCGGGATCCTCGACTCCCGGTTTTAGAAAATATTTTCACCTTTGGGTCCCTATACTAAGGGTGTATGCAAGATACCGCTATCCTCTAGCATAGGTATTATCAACTGAACCAACAGATATATATTTCAAGAATATGAAACAGGCATGCATATATACCATATCACATGCTACAATATATCGCAAGAATTTGCTAAATAACCAACATGCATCTATCGCAAGATAATGCATATACAAGCGTATACATCACAACAACAGTATAACGGATAGAATACTTGCCTGAGTGCTCCCGGATAGACTTACGCTTAGAGTGGGTCCGATAACCTATGAACAACAACATAAGTCGGAATTAAACCCCGGTCGCTTAAGAAACTAGACTTTAACCATTTAGAGTCCTAATGTTCGCTTTCGCGCTTAACGGTTTACTTAAGTCGCTCGAGTACTCTCGGCTCCACCATTTTTAATAAATTAACCATTAAGGGTTTTATGGAGATTCTTTCGCGAGTACCTTACCAACTACCTAATCCACCTTACATAATTGTTTCATACTCCAATTAGTCCTTTAAGGTCTTTAACCAAGGTTTCAAAGTAAGGCGAGGGGAAATGTTTCGTTCGCGAAACGCCGTTACTTAAAACGGTCGTTTTTCCTAAACCGTACATCGGAATCAAACGAACTACATATCAAAACGAAGCTCGTAACATGAGCTATCTAAACATGGCAGTGGTCATAATCTAGCAGTGGGTTCTCGGGTCCTAATGTTATGCACAAAAACAGTCCAAAGAAAATCGGACATTACGACGGCTATGTTTACGCGATTTCCCAAAATTTTACCAACCAATTCAACCACCAATCAATCCCAATTCACAACCCAATCAAAACTCCATCCATACTTTATCATAACAGCCCCAACAACTCAACATTAACAATTTATACTATTCTTTATCATGAATTTAAACTACACTTAAGTTCATTAATCAACAACCAAGATTTACAACTCCAAAAACAACCCAAAACCAACTAATCTCTACATACACAACCATCAAGCCTCTCATGAACTATATTACTCATATTATGCTCTTAACATTCAATAACAAATCTTGGTTAAGAGATTATACCTTCCTTGAAGCTTTTAATCCATGAAAGATCCTTGGAATGTCCATGGAAGCCTTAATATATGCTTAAGCTACCTTGACCTTGCAAATAAAATCAAGAATCACAAATTTGTTCTTGAAAGTTACTATTCACCCTAAACTAAAATGATTTGTTTGAGATAGAAAACCTTTGATTCAAGCACTCAAACTACTTGCTCTTCTTAGTTATGAAATATAGGATCCAAAGAAACAAACCTTATAATTTTCCATGGAGTATAGCTTGTGTTTTGAATTTCTAATTCACCATTTTGGTGAAAAATTCGAAATGAAGAAGATGAAAAGGGGGGAGAGAGAAGCTTGCTTTGTTTTCTTGATCTTTGTGCATAAAAAGCTTGGTTGATATCCTTTTGTTTTGTTAATTACCTTTTAACCATGGTAAAATTTGTGTGGCTTGAAATCAACCAACAATACCTTCCCTTTGGTCATGCTTATGTCATCCTCCTATGTCATCTTCCCACACTTGTCATCTTCTTGTTGGTGTGGTGACATCATCATCACTAACCTCTTTGATTAGCTCTTAATTACTTGGCTAATGACCGCTGATCTGTTATACGGTTCACTTAACTTTCGTTCTCGTTTATCGTTTGAGGGATCATACCCGGGATCTTATTACTTGGGTTCCCTTAACCTTTCTCAATACATTATATTCCTTTTATGATCCTCTCTTATAATCCTTGAATTTAAATCCTTTTAATCATGTTACCTTATACTCAATTCTCTCCGTATCTAGTGGATTTCCGGGAAAAATCAAAGTGTTCGGAATTGGATTCTGACGATCTTTACATACACTTATATCCCATATAAAGTACTAATAAAATCTCAGAATATCCATATCAGAACCCCTACATAGTGTGGCATGAAAAGTTTTCTCGTTCAGCAAAAACACTATTCATAAGGGTTTCAAAATTTCTCAAAAATTGGGGTTATTACAGTCTCCCCTCCTTAAAAGGATTCCGTCCCGGAATCAAATAGAAAACAAATGGGGATACTTTCTTAGCATTACATTTTCTAACTCTCAAGTAAATTTTCCCACATTGTGGTTCTTCCATCAAACTCCGAATTGTTTGATAACCCTTCTCCAAAGCACTTGTTCCCTTTTCACTCTATAACCCTTCCTGGTTGCTCCATATAGGTTACGTCGGGTTACATATCTATGCGCTCATATGCCTCTATTTATCTGGCATCTGAATTTCACTTCCTTAACATTGATACGTGAAACACGTTACGACCTGCTACATGTTCGGGGTTGGGGCTAGCTCATATGCTAACTTCCCAAACGTCTTAATATATCCAAGGGTCCAACAAATTGTAGACTTAGCTTTCCTTCCTTTCCGAACCTCATCAATCCTTTCCAAGGGATACCTATAACATTATAGGTCCCCTATTTCATACTCTTTGTCCTTTCGTGTCAAATCAACATACTTATCATGTCCATCTTGGGCTACTACCAGCCGTCCTCTGATTAGATCTATCATACCCTTGGTCCTTTGGACTACTGCGGGTCCGAGCATCTTGCGCTCTACAACTTCATCCTAACATAAGGGAGATCGACATTGTCTTCCTTCAAGGATCTCATAAGGCGACATCTCGATAATGACATATGATCTATTGTCGTAAGATAACTCAATCCGAATTAAGTGATCATTCCAAATTCTTTCAAGTCTATTACACAGACTCTCATCATAGCTTCCAATCATTAGAGCTCTTGCTTCTCAATACCCATTCTTTTCCAGTTCGTAATCGCTATCACCTTCCGTTCCTAATATTATACTGGTTATACTTTTGCTCGTTATCGTTCTATAACCTTTTAATAACCACGTCAACCTTAGTATCACGAACGTGTTCCCATTCCGCATACTACCACCACTTTATTACTCCTTTTTCAGTTGTTTCTATTTTCCGGAATTTGATCAATCAAATAGAAGTAAAGGAATTTGTTGAGAGATCACTATGATCACGAACACTTGTCCTATTGCATAGTTAGTACAGAAGGTGGCCAGCCTTTAGTACTTGACAAGCAATTAAACAATAGATGGTATCCTACTAGGCTTCTATCACACAGATAGATAGTCATTCGGCAATACCTCCCCTTTCTGGAAGGGTTGTTCTTCTCAGATTACATGAAATGAAAAGAAGAGAAAAGAACGAACTGAAGAGAATTGTATATTCATAAAAAAAATTTATTGCCATAAAATATCTGGCTTGGAATCTACCTCTGAACTATAGAGGTTTGTCATAGAAGAACAAAACATATATGTATTTATATCAACAACAAGTATTATAGCATCGCATTTCACGTGCCTAAATATTTTCGCTATCCCGTCCATCATTCTATGGACCCACACTCTTCCTCGAGCTTATACATAATCACCTTTGAAACTCCCTTGATATCGAAAATCGAATCTGGGATCTCATTCTAGACATCATCGTTAATAGAATTCTATGCTTGCACCGCAACCTTCCTCATATAGTAATACGACTCTCTTTTCATAAGAGGGAATAAATATTCAATAGGTAGATACTCTACTTAATTAGTCTATCAATGATAACTTATACACTACCACTACCCGATTAGTGGTACTCAATCTCAACACCCATTCCAATACAACTCTCACGGTTGTAACCAGCTCATTACTCGCAGAATCATTGCTGCCTTACTATGGTCCACAACTGAACTACTGTCATCATTCACTTTCCATGAAATCTTAATATTTAACCATACAGAGTCCATATATGTCGTATCTAATTCTTCTAAGGAGTTAACATAATCACCATTCTTGATTCATGGAGTACACTCCTGATTCTGACATACATACATGACATGAAGCAGATAAAATTGCAGAAGAGTTTCGCTCAAAGCAACGATAGCAGGTTAATACCATTCTAAATCATATGCCTTAAATAGAAGACTTACTCAAAGGTTCGTCTAGTCCTTTTGGAAACATGGTCCTGGCTTATCCCAAGATAGGACCTCCTAAGATAGATAGCCCGTTCATGGCGATTACACGAATTAAACCTTTACCAACTACTATTACGGTTGGGTATTGCACAGTCATCAGAAGGAATGTCAATCATCCAAACCATAATTCAACCTTCACATTTTTAACCATCATCACTGTTTTCTTTTGGCACACGCGCCTATAATTATCCACTTACCTTTAAAGTGTCGGCCACCTCTTTGGCCTTTCCTGATAGTAAAATTTCCTTACAGTCAATGTCATTTTAACCACCTCCAAATAAATTTTCTACCTTATTTCCGATCACTGCTTGAGTGAAGATGTTTTCCTTAAAATCAGATGGGAAAAAAAATATCACCATTTTTCCATAAGTTATTGCCTCAGTCTTTAGAGGCTAATCACTGTCAAGACTGACTCTCAATCATACTTAGAACATCTTTTATCTTAAGTCCTAATTGCCCTGAACAATTTCGACCATTACTGGTTCGATCCATACTTTCTCGTGGTTTAACACGTGCCCCACTTGGCATCATTATAATTACGTCATATTTCCTTTATCCACATTTTTTATTCCTGAGAATTTTGAATATTACCTTTCTCCTTGGAAACCTCTAAGGTTATCCTTCAATCGTTCCTCCTGTGTTCCCTAAATACAGGGCATATCAAAATACCATTTACTATTACTAGAACCATTGTCTATATATTTCTGAAAATTTCTCCACTAATTCTTAAAGGTTATTATTACCTTAACCCTTTCCAAATCATACTGTCAAAACTCATACCGTCCCTATTAAGGGTGAAATGCAAACCTTTATGCATTCCCCTAGGATTCATTTTAAGTTACCGATGTTCTAGCCTTAATTCCACCTTTAAAAGGTACCTGCATCCTTCTATGGATAACCCAAGTCATATATCCCTGATAAGGGTGTCCTATTCAATCATTCCCACCTCGATAGTCTATACCTAACTTCATAATAACATCCTTATTCAAATTGAGGTCAATCCATATGGCCTCCAAAAGATAACAATGGTCATCCGCTTTTCTTTCCTGATTTGGTAATGATAACATGGATGTTCTGGAAGATATTGGTCATGTTCAACGTGAACCTCTTCTTAATAATTCCTTATTTACTTTTGTTATTTATCTCCACAGTCATCTCAATGTTGGGATATCTCTCATACCTGGCGTCTCCCTTTCTGGGTATCGAGCCACCGGTCTTACATTTCACATTATTGAAGGTCACTTCCTTCATCCAATTTTTTTTTCCTGATTTCTTACTTTCTTGTCTCCTCAGTCTATCCGTGTCTCAATATTTATCCTTCGAACTATCTCAAGGTTTCCTCGAATCCTCCCAACTTAAAGGGGGTACAATATATGTATCTCTTATGCCTTCAACCATCAATTTTAACTCATGGTGGATCATCATCATCCTGACGATTACATACTTTTCTATTTCTATTGCTATGAGTCTTTAGGGTTTCCTCATACCCGACTCCCTTATCATACCTCAAACTCTTTTGCCTTTATATCCCTTTCCACTTCAGTCCCTTTTTATTTCCCTTTCTCTTATCATTATTTCATGAACCAACACAACATAAGCATTGATTTCAAACATCCCGTCATTCCGGATTCGTGTCCTTAGAACGAATCTTGACAACTTTTACAACTTAAATTCACAATTCATCATACTCGTCTGCCTTTGTTCTGGCTCTAAAGCTTTTACACTCTCTCCATAACCTTGGGAATTACTTTCCCGAAAACAATTGGCTGAACTTTAATCAGTTTATCATAACCTCTGGCTCCGTACCTTTCTTGGTCTTTCACCAGCGGGTGGCCTCTCTCTTAGGAGGGTAAGTGACAAAAACAGTCCTTTGTGGTTCGTCAATCATTTAGAATCTCAAATGATTCCTATATTTCCTTTAGCCAGGCTCTTGCCTCGACTAGGTCAACTTGTTCCTTGGAACTCTGAGAGCTTAACGCTTTAAAGGTCATGAAAGAATTTCCTGCCGCATTGTCCCCTCAGGGTGGTGGTTGGGGATAATAGTCTAAGTTCTCTTTAGACAGGTCCATGAATTGCCATATTGGAGTACCGTCTCGGGTCTCCTTTCCTTACTCGACTTTCCATTTCCTTAGTATGGAATGTTTCATCCTTCTCCCATACTTGGGGTTATCTTGTACGTTAAAATCCTCATTTTCCACTTCATTATGTTATGGGTTCCTTCTATCTTGATGGCGTCCTCCCTGACTATCACATTCAGGGTTTGCTCTAACTCTTATTCCTCAATCTAGCTTTCATCTAAGATTTCATCTTTAAGCTCTTAAACATTTGGAACCCCAAATTCTATAGGAATACCTCATTATTCCCTTACCATCTTTCTCGATATTAATCTTTTATCTAATTGTTGGCTCTCTGCCTTCATTCATAACTTTTTCTGGCACAATATGATCTTTTCCAATAATTCGAGCTGTATTGCAATCTCAAACAGCTTTTCGGTACCGGCTCCGGTTACCTTCACTTTTATTTCCATTTTCTCAAAATCTCTTATAAACTCTCCAAAAGACATTATCATCTTGAGTCTCTCCTTTTTGCTAAGGGCATCAGCCACCATATTGGCTTTCCCCGAATGATAAAGAATCTCCCAATCATTATTCTTGATTAGCTCTAACTGCCTCCTCTGGCATATATTGAGCTCTTTCTACGTAAAAAGGTACTAGAGCTCCTATGGTTTGTGTAAATCTTGCACTTCTCTCCATACAAGTAGTGCCTCCAATCTTTAGGGTAAAACTATTGCCACGAGCCTAAGCTCATGGGCGGTGATATCAAATTTCATATTACCTTAATTGTCTTGACGCAGACGCGATTATCTTGCTGTGCTAAGAAGCACCCTAATTCCTTATGCGAAGCGTCACTTACAAATCACAAAATCTCCTTTTTCATCCGGCAATGCCAGCATAGGGGCCATCACCAACCTCTGCTTCAGTTCTTGAAAGCTGTTCTCGCATTTCTCTGTCCATTCGAACTTCTCAGTCTTACGAGTAAGCCGCGTTAAAGGGGTTACTATCTTTACAAACTTGAACGAACCTCCGGTAGTGACCGGCCAATCCTACCTCTGGTAGTCGACCTAACCATGGTCATCAATTCATCAGTGGTCCTTTATCCAATCTTGTCAGGATCCTCCATGGGATCCTCCTCAACAACTATCCCTCTAGGACAACATCCTCAACCGCTACATCCTCAATATCAACATCATCCGGTCCCGCGTTAGGATGCTCTATCGGATCCATAATCTGATCCCCAATAAATAATAAAACATCATCACGTTGATGTTCCTCAACTTCAGGGTTCGGAGTCCCGCTACCATATACGATAACGAACTACGCTTCTATCGCTACATTTATAAGGGTTCCCATAAGGGTTTTAACTGTCAGTACTACGTTAGGTAGTCCGACTATGAACTTGGCAAGAGTTCTTATTATCTTAGTGAACTTATTATCTTAACGTCCCATCATCTCTGAGGTTTATAACGCTTAGCTCTGATACCATTTCTGTAACACCCCCAGATCCGGGGTCGGGGATCCGGGTCGTCACGAGTTCCATTTCCCTTAATAACACCCCATCTTAATAATTACTCAACTACTCTGTACTGTGACCCCATAATAAACACACACACCACACGTTATAGTCTCAGAGATGAACATCCAAAAATAACCACAAGTCATTTTATTCCACAATTATCTGCCAATACACCTTAAAAGGTTTTCTGAATAAATTTACATTTCTTTGCCATTATTACAATTCATAAATATAAATAAATCTGGTCCATCAAAAGTTGAAAGCCTAGCCTATTGGTAGTTCCTACCTCAGCTACGGCGGCATCAATGCTTCTAGAAAACTGCGGAACGTCTCCTAATCGCTTGCGAATCGGGAGCTTGGTTCTGTTCATCTTTTCTATCTGTTGTTGTGTGATGAAAGAAGAAAGCAAGGGTGAGCAGCAAGCCCACCAAAATAATATGTATAATGATTAATAGTATATGAGTCTACTCATAATACTCATGAAAATCTTGGTCAAAAGAAATGAACCAAGTTTTATATCTTAATGCGATGAAGTCGCAAAATATTCAGTATATATACATATATACTTTTCAAAATGATGGAAGTCCTCTTCCATGCATAATATACACAAAGTCCCATTGTATAACTGTATAAAAATATCGTTGCAAGGTGATCTCATATATCTAACCTTGTCTCAACGTTTTTCTGAAAATCTTTGTCATTCATAAGACAATTATTAATTAGATATAAGTTTAAAAGATGAAGTTACCAAATACTTCGCTACACTTATATCATTCCCAAATACTACTTGAACTACCACCGTTCAAGTTATAATCAATTTCAAAAGTTCATCCCACTGATGAGACCACAAGATAAGACTTGAATAGATTCAATCTTTGAAATATTATTGAATGAAAAAGTTATGAGATACTTTATTTAGCCCCGATATATATATATATCCACATATATATATCCCTTTAAACATTTCCTGGAACCTCTGTTATGCAAAGTATGAACAGAGTTTAAAACATCCAATGAATTTTGGAAAGGAAAAGAATTTTGGCATAAACCCGATATCTCGCTGATCAGGCAAAGATACCAATAAGTAACCTTTTCTACTAGTAGATGGACGAATTCCCCACTGGTCATCACCCTGGTCATAATTAAGACCTATGCTGGACTGCCACTCAGCCACCTATGCATTTGATGGACTCCCACTGAGCCACTTACACAATAATAGACCGTACCTCGGCCTGTCGCTTATGCCGACTCAATGAGAGGGGCTTACTTCCCGAACTTTGGGCAAGTAATCAATTCATTTACCAAATCTGCAACCTTGTTGCGAATATAAAATACACCACAGAGCCGGATTTCCCAGGTTTTTGAGCGGGTATTTAAATCCCCTTTAAAAAGGAAGATCTTAAATATAAAAATGAGTTTTGGGATCCGCTCTGACTTTTAAAAACCATTTTGAAGACTCGAAAACACTTTAAAGAGTGTTTGGAGTAAGGCTGATTTAATGAAGTAAATCAGTCCCCAGAATATTAGAAAATATCTGAATATTATTAATTAAATAATATTTCCATGAAGAATAGTCTTTATAAAAATAATTGAAGTAGAAGTATTAAAATTTATACTTGAAACGAGTATTAAATAACCAAAGATATACTTATATGAAAGTATTATCTTTATTTGAATAATCGAAAATAAGTTTGATTATTAACACCTTATTCTTTAATAAAATAAAGAATATATTTCAGCAAATAATCGGAGTCATAGATCCTCAAATGAATATTCAATTAATATTCAATAAATAAAATAAACTGAGTCATAATACCTCGAATGAATATTATAAATAATATTCATTAAATAAAATAAAGGAGTCATAAGTCCTCCGATGAATATTCAAATCATATTGAAATAATAAAATAAACTGAGTCATAACCCTCGAATGAATATTCAAATAATATTCATTAAATAATATAAAAGAGTCTTAAGTCCTCGAATGAATATTCAAAATAATATTCATTAAATAATATAAAGGAGTCATACGCCTTCGAATAATATTCGAAATAATACTCGATAATAAAATAAAGTTTAAAGTTATCGAATAAACCTTATTCGATTAATAGTTTGGAAAAACTATAACCATATATATATATAAATATATATATATATATATATATATATATATATCCATATCCATATAAACTCTACTCGGGATCCTCGACTCCCGGTTTTAGAAAATATTTTCACCTTTGGGTCCCTATACTAAGGGTGTATGCAAGATACCGCTATCCTCTAGCATAGGTATTATCAACTGAACCAACAGATATATATTTCAAGAATATGAAACAGGCATGCATATATACCATATCACATGCTACAATATATCGCAAGAATTTGCTAAATAACCAACATGCATCTATCGCAAGATAATGCATATACAAGCGTATACATCACAACAACAGTATAACGGATAGAATACTTGCCTGAGTGCTCCCGGATAGACTTACGCTTAGAGTGGGTCCAATAACCTATGAACAACAACATAAGTCGGAATTAAACCCCGGTCGCTTAAGAAACTAGACTTTAACCATTTAGAGTCCTAATGTTCGCTTTCGCGCTTAACGGTTTACTTAAGTCGCTCGAGTACTCTCGGCTCCACCATTTTTAATAAATTAACCATTAAGGGTTTTATGGAGATTCTTTCGCGAGTACCTTACCAACTACCTAATCCACCTTACATAATTGTTTCATACTCCAATTAGTCCTTTAAGGTCTTTAACCAAGGTTTCAAAGTAAGGCGAGGGGAAATGTTTCGTTCGCGAAACGCCGTTACTTAAAACGGTCGTTTTTCCTAAACCGTACATCGGAATCAAACGAACTACATATCAAAACGAAGCTCGTAACATGAGCTATCTAAACATGGCAGTGGTCATAATCTAGTAGTGGGTTCTCGGGTCCTAATGTTATGCACAAAAACAGTCCAAAGAAAATCGGACATTACGACGGCTATGTTTACGCGATTTCCCAAAATTTTACCAACCAATTCAACCACCAATCAATCCCAATTCACAACCCAATCAAAACTCCATCCATACTTTATCATAACAGCCCCAACAACTCAACATTAACAATTTATACTATTCTTTATCATGAATTTAAACTACACTTAAGTTCATTAATCAACAACCAAGATTTACAACTCCAAAAACAACCCAAAACCAACTAATCTCTACATACACAACCATCAAGCCTCTCATGAACTATATTACTCATATTATGCTCTTAACATTCAATAACAAATCTTGGTTAAGAGATTATACCTTCCTTGAAGCTTTTAATCCATGAAAGATCCTTGGAATGTCCATGGAAGCCTTAATATATGCTTAAGCTACCTTGACCTTGCAAATAAAATCAAGAATCACAAATTTGTTCTTGAAAGTTACTATTCACCCTAAACTAAAATGATTTGTTTGAGATAGAAAACCTTTGATTCAAGCACTCAAACTACTTGCTCTTCTTAGTTATGAAATATAGGATCCAAAGAAACAAACCTTATAATTTTCCATGGAGTATAGCTTGTGTTTTGAATTTCTAATTCACCATTTTGGTGAAAAATTCGAAATGAAGAAGATGAAAAGGGGGGAGAGAGAAGCTTGCTTTGTTTTCTTGATCTTTGTGCATAAAAAGCTTGGTTGATATCCTTTTGTTTTGTTAATTACCTTTTAACCATGGTAAAATTTGTGTGGCTTGAAATCAACCAACAATACCTTCCCTTTGGTCATGCTTATGTCATCCTCCTATGTCATCTTCCCACACTTGTCATCTTCTTGTTGGTGTGGTGACATCATCATCACTAACCTCTTTGATTAGCTCTTAATTACTTGGCTAATGACCGCTGATCTGTTATACGGTTCACTTAACTTTCGTTCTCGTTTATCGTTTGAGGGATCATACCCGGGATCTTATTACTTGGGTTCCCTTAACCTTTCTCAATACATTATATTCCTTTTATGATCCTCTCTTATAATCCTTGAATTTAAATCCTTTTAATCATGTTACCTTATACTCAATTCTCTCCGTATCTAGTGGATTTCCGGGAAAAATCAAAGTGTTCGGAATTGGATTCTGACGATCTTTACATACACTTATATCCCATATAAAGTACTAATAAATCTCAGAATATCCATATCAGAACCCCTACATAGTGTGGCATGAAAAGTTTTCTCGTTCAGCAAAAACACTATTCATAAGGGTTTCAAAATTTCTCAAAAATTGGGGTTATTACAGAAAGAAATCGAAAAAACGGGCCGCCTCAATTTTTGCTCCAGACCTCATGTACTACCCCCTACGAGGATTATCCGGAAATCGAGTTCCATTCCTTTCAGCTCCGATTCACTCCCGGACGACCCCGAATGGACGCGAATGTAATTTCATAAATCCATATGGACAAATTATGGAAAGAAATTGAAAAAACGGGCCGCCTCAATTTTTGCTCCAGACCTCGTGTACTACCCCCTACGAGGATTATCCGGAAACCGAGTTTCATTCCTTTCAGCTCCGATTCACTCCCGGACGACCCTGAATGGACGCGAATGCAATTTCATAAATCCATAGTGACATATTATGGAAAGAAATTGAAAAAATGGGCCGCCTCAATTTTTGCTCCAGACCTCGTGTACTACCCGCTACGAGGATTATCCGGAAACCGAGTTCCATTCCTTTCAGCTCCGATTCACTCCCGGACGACCCTGAATGGACGCGAATGCAATTTCATAAATCCATAGGGACATATTATGGAAAGAAAATGGAAAAAACGGGCCGCCTCAATTTTTGCTCCAGACCTCGTGTACTACCCCCTACGAGGATTATCCGGAAACCGAGTTCCATTCCTTTCAGCTCCGATTCACTCCCGGACGACCCCGAATGGACGCGAATGTAATTTCATAAATCCATATGGACAAATTATGGAAAGAAATTGAAAAAACGGGCCGCCTCAATTTTTGCTCCAGACCTCGTGTACTACCCCCTACGAGGATTATCCGGAAACCGAGTTTCATTCCTTTCAGCTCCGATTCACTTCCGGACGACCCTGAATGGACGCGAATGCAATTTCATAAATCCATAGTGACATATTATGGAAAGAAATTGAAAAAATGGGCCGCCTCAATTTTTGCTCCAGACCTCGTGTACTACCCGCTACGAGGATTATCCGGAAACCGAGTTCCATTCCTTTCAGCTCCGATTCACTCCCGGACGACCCTGAATGGACGCGAATGCAATTTCATAAATCCATAGGGACATATTATGGAAAGAAAATGGAAAAAATGGGCCGCCTCAATTTTTGCTCCAAACCTCGTGTACTACCCCCTACGAGGATTATCCGGAAACCGAGTTCCATTCCTTTCAGCTCCGATTCACTCCCGGACGACCCCGAATGGACGCGAATGCAATTTCATAAATCCATAGGGACAAATTATGGAAAGAAATCGAAAAAAACGGGCCGCCTCAATTTTTGCTCCAAATTTTGCTATGGATTTATTCCCATAATTTGTCCCTATGGATTTATGAAATTGCATTCGCGTCCATTCGGGGTCGTCCTGGAGTGAATGGGAGCTGAAAGGAATGGAACTCGGTTTCCGGATAATCCTCGTAGGGGGTAGTACACGAGGTCTGGAGCAAAAATTGAGGCGGCCCGTTTTTTCGATTTCTTTCCATAATTTGTCCCTATGGATTTATGAAATTGCATTCGCTTTCATTCAGGGTCGTCCGGGAGTGAATCGGAGCTGAAAGGAATGGAACTCGGTTTCCGGATAATCCTCGTAGGGGGTAGTACACGAGGTCTGGAGCAAAAATTGAGGCGGCCCGTTTTTTCGATTTCTTTCCATAATTTGTCCCTATGGATTTATGAAATTGCATTCGCGTCCATTCGGGGTCGTCCGGGAGTGAATCGGAGCTGAAAGAAATGGAACTCGATTTCCGGATAATCCTCGTAGGGGGTAGTACATGAGGTCTGGAGCAAAAATTGAGGCGGCCCGTTTTTTCGATTTCTTTCCATAATTTGTCCCTATGGATTTATGAAATTGCATTCGCGTCCATTCGGGGTCGTCCGGGAGTGAATCGGAGTTGAAAGGAATGGAACTCGGTTTCCGGATAATCCTCGTAGGGGGTAGTACACGAGGTCTGGAGCAAAATTTGAGGCGGCCTATTTTTTTGATTTCTTTCCATAATTTGTCCCTATGGATTTATGAAATTGCATTCGCGTCCATTCGGGGTCGTCCGGGAGTGAATCGGAGCTGAAAGGAATGGAACTCGGTTTCCGGATAATCCTCGTAGGGGGTAGTACACGAGGTCTGGAGCAAAAATTGAGGCGGCCCATTTTTTCAATTTCTTTCCATAATATGTCACTATGGATTTATGAAATTGCATTCGCGTCCATTCAGGGTCGTCCGGGAGTGAATCGGAGCTGAAAGGAATGAAACTCGGTTTCCGGATAATCCTCGTAGGGGGTAGTACACGAGGTCTGGAGCAAAAATTGAGGCGGCCCGTTTTTTCAATTTCTTTCCATAATTTGTCCCTATGGATTTATGAAATTACATTCGCGTCCATTCGGGGTCGTCCGGGAGTGAATCGGAGCTGAAAGGAATGGAACTCGGTTTCCGGATAATCCTCGTAGGGGTAGTACACGAGGTCTGGAGCAAAAATTGATGCGGCCCGTTTTTTCGATTTCTTTCCATAATTTGTCCCTATGGATTTATGAAATTACATTCGCGTCCATTCGGGGTCGTCCGGGAGTGAATCGGAGCTGAAAGGAATGGAACTCGGTTTCCGGATAATCCTCGTAGGGGGTAGTACACGAGGTCTGGAGCAAAAATTGAGGCGGCCCGTTTTTTCGATTATTCCATAATTTGTCCCTATGGATTTATGAAATTGCATTCGCGTCCATTCGGGGTCGTCCGGGAGTGAATCGGAGCTGAAAGGAATGGAACTCGGTTTCCGGATAATCCTCGTAGGGGGTAGTACACGAGGTCTGGAGCAAAAATTGAGGCGGCCCGTTTTTTCGATTTCTTTCCATAATTTGTCCCTATGGATTTATGAAATTGCATTCGCGTCATTCAGGGTCGTCCGGGAGTGAATCGGAGCTGAAAGGAATGGAACTCGGTTTCCGGATAATCCTCGTAGGGGGTAGTACACGAGGTCTGGAGCAAAAATTGAGGCGGCCCGTTTTTTTCGATTTCTTTCCATAATTTGTCCCTATGGATTTATGAAATTGCATTCGCGTCCATTCAGGGTCGTCCGGGAGTGAATCGGAGCTGAAAGGAATGGAACTCGGTTTCCGGATAATCCTCGTACGGGGGTAGTACACGAGGTCTGGAGCAAAAATTGAGGCGGCCCGTTTTTTCGATTTCTTTCCATAATTTGTCCCTATGGATTTATGAAATTGCATTCGCGTCCATTCGGGGTCGTCCGGGAGTGAATCGGAGCTGAAAGGAATGGAACTCGGTTTCCGGATAATCCTCGTAGGGGGTAGTACACGAGGTCTGGAGCAAAAATTGAGGCGGCCCATTTTTTCGATTTCTTTCCATAATTTGTCCCTATGGATTTATGAAATTGCATTCGCGTCCATTCGGGGTCGTCCGGGAGTGAATCGGAGCTGAAAGGAATGGAACTCGGTTTCCGGATAATCCTCGTAGGGGGTAGTACACGAGGTGTGGAGCAAAAATTGAGGCGGCCCATTTTTCGATTTCTTTCCATAATTTGTCCCTATGGATTTATGAAATTGCATTCGCGTCCATTCGGGGTCGTCCGGGAGTGAATCGGAGCTGAAAGGAATGGAACTCGGTTTCCGGATAATCCTCGTAGGGGGTAGTACACGAGGTCTGGAGCAAGAATTGAGGGGGCCCGTTTTTTTCGATTTCTTTCCATAATTTGTCCATATGGATTTATGAAATTGCATTCGCGTCCATTCGGGGTCGTCCGGGAGTGAATCGGAGCTGAAAGGAATGGAACTCGGTTTCCGGATAATCCTCGTAGGGGGTAGTACACGAGGTCTGGAGCAAAATTGAGGCGGCCCGTTTTTTCGATTTCTTTCCATAATTTGTCCCTATGGATTTATGAAATTGCATTCGCGTCCATTCGGGGTCGTCCGGGAGTGAATCGGAGCTGAAAGGAATGGAACTCGGTTTCCGGATAATCCTCGTAGGGGGTAGTACACGAGGTCTGGAGCAAAAATTGAGGCGGCCCGTTTTTTTCGATTTCTTTCCATAATTTGTCCCTATGGATTTATGAAATTGCATTCGCGTCCATTCGGGGTCGTCCGGGAGTGAATCGGAGCTGAAAAGAATGGAACTCGGTTTCCGGATAATCCTCGTAGGGGGTAGTACACGAGGTCTGGAGCAAAAATTGAGGCGGCCATTTTTTTCGATTTCTTTCCATAATTTGTCCCTATGGATTTATGAAATTGCATTCGCGTCCATTCGGGGTCGTCCGGGAGTGAATCGGAGCTGAAAGGAATGGAACTCGGTTTCCGGATAATCCTCGTAGGGGGTAGTACACGAGGTCTGGAGCAAAAATTGAGGCGGCCCGTTTTTTCGATTTCTTTCCATAATTTGTCCCTATGGATTTATGAAATTGCATTCGCGTCCATTCGGGTCGTCCGGGAGTGAATCGGAGCTGAAAGGAATGGAACTCGGTTTCCGGATAATCCTCGTAGGGGGTAGTACACGAGGTCTGGAGCAAAAATTGAGGCGGCCCGTTTTTTTCGATTTCTTTCCATAATTTGTCCCTATGGATTTATGAAATTGCATTCGCGTCCATTCGGGGTCGTCCGGGAGTGAATCGGAGCTGAAAGGAATGGAACTCGGTTTCCGGATAATCCTCGTAGGGGGTAGTACACGAGGTCTGGAGCAAAAATTGAGGCGGCCCGTTTTTTCGATTTCTTTCCATAATTTGTCCCTATGGATTTATGAAATTGCATTCGCGTCCATTCAGGGTCGTCCGGGAGTGAATCGGAGCTGAAAGGAATGGAACTCGGTTTCCGGATAATCCTCGTAGGGGGTAGTACACGGAGGTCTGGAGCAAAAATTGAGGCGGCCCGTTTTTTCGATTTCTTTCCATAATTTGTCCCTATGGATTTATGAAATTGCATTCGCGTCCATTCAGGGGTCGTCCGGGAGTGAATCGGAGCTGAAAGGAATGGAACTCGGTTTCCGGATAATCCTCGTAGGGGGTAGTACACGAGGTCTGGAGGCAAAAATTGAGGCGGCCCAGTTTTTTTTCGATTTCTTTCCATAATATTGTCCCTATGGATTTATGAAATTGCATTCGCGTCCATTCAGGGTCGTCCGGGAGTGAATCGGAGCTGAAAGGAATGGAACTCGGTTTCCGGATAATCCTCGTAGGGGTAGTACACGAGGTCTGGAGCAAAAATTGAGGCGGCCCATTTTTTCGATTTCTTTCCATAATTTGTCCCTATGGATTTATGAAATTGCATTCGCGTCATTCGGGTCGTCCGGGAGTGAATCGGAGCTGAAAGGAATGGAACTCGGTTTCCGGATAATCCTCGTAGGGGTAGTACACGAGGTCTGGAGCAAAAATTGAGGGCGGCCCGTTTTTTCGATTTCTTTCCATAATTTGTCCCTATGGATTTATGAAATTGCATTCGCGTCCATTCGGGGTCGTCCGGGAGTGAATCGGAGCTGAAAGGAATGGAACTCGGTTTCCGGATAATCCTCGTAGGGGGTAGTACACGAGGTCTGGAGCAAGAATTGAGGGGGCCCGTTTTTTCAATTTCTTTCCATAATTTGTCCATATGGATTTATGAAATTGCATTGGCGTCCATTCGGGTCGTCCGGGAGTGAATCGGAGCTGAAAGGAATGGAACTCGGTTTCCGGATAATCCTCGTAGGGGGTAGTACACGGAGGTCTGGAGCAAGAATTGAGGCGGGCCCGTTTTTTCGATTTCTTTCCATAATTTGTCCCTATGGATTTATGAAATTGCATTGGCGTCCATTCGGGGTCGTCCGGGAGTGAATCGGAGCTGAAAGGAATGGAACTCGGTTTCCGGATAATCCTCGTAGGGGGTAGTACACGAGGTCTGGAGCAAAAATTGAGGCGGCCCAGTTTTTTTCGATTTCTTTCCATAATTTGTCCCTATGGATTTATGAAATTGCATTCGCGTCCATTCGGGGTCGTCCGGGAGTGAATCGGAGCTGAAACGGAATGGAACTCGGTTTCCGGATAATCCTCGTAGGGGGTAGTACACGAGGTCTGGAGCAAAAATTTGAGGCGGCCATTTTTTCGATTTCTTTCCATAATTTGTCCCTATGGATTATGAAATTGCATTCGCGTCCATTCGGGGTCGTCCGGGAGTGAATCGGAGCTGAAAGGAATGGAAACTCGGTTTCCGGATAATCCTCGTAGGGGGGTAGTACACGAGGTCTGGAGCAAAAATTGAGGCGGCCCTGTTTTTTCAATTTCTTTCCATAATATGTCCCTATGGATTTATGAAATTGCATTCGCGTCCATTCAGGGTCGTCCGGAGTGAATCGGAGCTGAAAGGAATGGAACTCGGTTTCCGGATAATCCTCGTAGGGGGTAGTACACGAGGTCTGGAGCAAAAATTGAGGCTGGCCCGTTTTTTCAATTTCTTTCCATAATTTGTCCATATGGATTTATGAAATTACATTCGCGTCCATTCAGGGGTCGTCCGAGGAAGTGAATCGGAGCTGAAAAGGAATGGAACTCGGTTTCCGGATAATCCTCGTACGGGGGTAGTACACGGAGGTCTGGAGCAAAAATTGAGGCGGCCCGTTTTTTCGATTTCTTTTCCATAATTTGTCCCTATGGATTATGAAATTACATTCGCGTCCATTCAGGGTCGTCCGGGAGTGAATCGGAGCTGAAAGGAATGGAACTCCGGTTTCCGGATAATCCTCGTAGGGGGTAGTACACGAGGTCTGGCGCAAAAATTGAGGCGGCCCATTTTTTCGATTTCTTTCCCATAATTTGGTCCCTATGGATTTATGAAATTGCATTCGCGTCCATTCGGGGCGTCCGGGAGTGAATCGGAGCTGAAAGGAATGGAACTCGATTTCCGGATAATCCTCGTAGGGGGTTAGTAACCTGACGGTCTGGAGCCAAAATTGAGGCGGCCCATTTTTTCAATTTCTTTCCCATATATGTCACTATGGATTTATGAATTGCATTCGCGTCCATTCAGGGTCGTCGGAAGTGAATCGGAGCTGAAAGGAATGAAACTCGGTTTCCGGATAATCATCGTAGGGGGTAGTACACGAGGTCTGGAGCAAAAATTGAGGCGGCCCGTTTTTTCAATTTCTTTCCATAATTTGTCCATATGGATTTATGAAATTACATTCGCGTCCATTCGGGTCGTCCGGGAGTGAATCGGAGCTGAAAGGAATGGAACTCGGTTTCCGGATAATCCTCGTACGGGGTAGTACAGGAGGTCTGGATCAAAAATGAGGCGGCCCGTTTTTTCGATTTCTTTCCATAATTTGTCCCTATGGATTTATGAAATTGCATCGCGTCCATTCGGGGTCGTCCGGGAGTTGAATCGGAGCTGAAAGGAATGGAACCTCGATTTCCGGATAATCCTCGTAGGGGGTAGTACATGAGGTCTGGCGCAAAAATTGAGGCGGCCCATTGTTGTCAATTTCTTTCCATAATATGGTCACTATGGATTATGAAATTGCATTCGCGTCCATTCAGGGGTCGTCCGGAGTGAATCGGAGCTGAAAGGAATGAAACTCGGTTTCCGGATAATCCTCGTAGGGGGTATTACACGAGGTCTGGAGCAAAAATTGAGGCGGCCCTTTTTTTCAATTTCTTTCCATATTTGTCCATATGGATTATGAAATTACATTCGCGTCCATTCCAGGGGTCGTCCGGGAGTGAATCGGAGCTGAAAGGAATGGAACTCGGTTTCCGGATAATCCTCGTAGGGGTAGTACACGAGGTCTGGAGCAAAAATTGAGGCGGCCCGTTTTTTCGATTTCTTTCCATAATTTGTCCCTATGGAT